>NW_014577099.1:459982-484857 GCF_000485595.1 Priapulus caudatus | reverse complement strand
GAAGTGTTGTCTCTTGGTTCTCGCCTAATTTCTTATAATTTGAATCTTTGTTATATAACGTTGGATATAGTGAACATTACATGACATGAGCGACGTAATATTTAGTGTGCATTATTTTGTATTTACAGTTTTACCTGCACGTGTGCAGCTACGCACGTGTTGAGTAATAAATTTGGAGATATCAAAAAGATGCCGAGTTGAGTATTGATTATCCCGCACGGAACGTAACGAAGTAATAATATTAATAATATCCGGTACCCATAAATAATCATATGACATATCACAATTAGTACTTTCTATACAAATGAAGCCGAGCCTTAACACAAAAACACATTTTCCCACCAGCATTACCGTCACGTTTTCCGATGTCAATACTCCGTTATAACCTATATATCTATCGCTATATCGATCGAAATATATATCATCGCTATGCCTATATGTATGGGCGTCGCTCCTAAGAAAGTGTTTCTGTCGTCTCGCCGCTCGGTAAATCCAACGAATGCTTCATAAAAACGTAAACAAAATATATCATGTTACACGTTGTAACTTGTACATTGATCATCTATACAGCAAAGACTAACTAATCTATCTCTATTATGGCAATATGATTACCTGAACCGTGTTAAATGTACCCAACTTTGCGAATAGATGAATTCACAACAAATGTAATATAATGCTGATGTGGTTATCGCAGATTTGTTGATCACTGATCTACTCTAGCGCCACCATGCGACGATTAATGTAAACCTTGACGGACACGAGCGCGACGCATGCGCAGAGCATTACCTGCGGAACTTTGTTCATTTTCGACGTCGTTCATTCTTCAGTCAGGATCAGATTTTTGATAGTCTGGATATCTAGAACTTCCTTACTTCTTCAAACCGGTAAGTATCGCTAGTTATATTGCTCATTATTTGCAACCAGTATGCAAATTTCGATGAGAAAATATTGAGATAAAGGGTAGTTTTACGGAGAGAAAATCTTGATTTTCTCTAGACAAAATGGCTCGTAAAAATTCTATGTCCCGACGACATCGTTTTCCAGCGATTTGGCGATTTTCTCCTTAGGTTATTTCTAAACCAGCATAGTTAATTCGCGATTTATCTGGCTAGAATTATTAACGCACCCTTTCTCTAACTTTCTAGTTAATATTGTACACTTCTGTAGTAGAACTATAAAGCAATGTCTATTCGTGTGATGCGTGGTTCACGTGGAAAATCCAGCACTTAGAAATTTTCCAGCCATTTTGTTGACCGTATGTACGTGCGCAAGTGGGCCATCGACCTGTTGTGTGCATTGGCTTGCTTTGTGTAGGCTGCAGCATAGGGAACTCGTGGCGCCTGTGGCAACTGTACGCGGGCTATAGTACTAGAGCTACGCAGACTACTGCTTGCAATGAACCACTATCCTATGCGATATAAATTAATATTATATACATGGTAATGTCATAGTAATGTACATGGTAATGTCAGCTACACGATGTGTAAGATCAAGTATTTGTCAAGTTTAGATGTAAACTATTTTATATTATAATACTTTAATAAGGAAAATTCAGTTATATATTCTTCTTTTTTCAATAGATTATATGGAAGTAAGGCAGTTATATTAATATCCATACTGGTAATGGTAATATGACTGAGTTACACACATATACATGTATTGTCTCTGGATGTCTCAGATATAGGTTATAGGTTATTGTTGCAGGTATAGTGAGTGTAAGACAGCACCACTGTATTACATATTATGGATGGACCAGTCCATCATGGGCCTGTGGCAAACCATACGGGTATTACTAATGGTGGAAGGTGAGAATTGTACACTAAAGTTTATTAAGACATTTTGTAAACCCTGTATATAACGTGAATGTAAGCATTAAATTATATCATGTGCAAATAAATATTATTAAAGTAATTATAGTTTTATTCATTTGTTTATTCATTTCATATCATTCAAATTATTTATTTCTGTTATTATTTTTTGTATATATGTATCATTTACATGGCCTACCCAAGGCCTACCAATTAATTGCCAGATAGATCTAATTGTTCTTCATTACCATACATAGTGATTAGTGCGCAATCAAATGTCATGAATCCAGCTTGAAAAGGTGAATATTATGTCACAGTGAGCATGTACTTGTGAACGGCCACAACAGCTCATCAGATGAGACGAAAAGATCCAAGGAGGGGAGTAGCAGCAAGCATCATGGGTCATCAAAGCATAGTGGCTCCTCGTCATCTCACAACTCAAAGAGCAAGCATGGATCATCCCACAGTGGATCCTCATTGAACCATAGCTCTAAGTCAAAGGAGAGCTCCTCCAGCTCAGGAGTACCAAAGGTAAATTTATCTTTAATGTATGTGCTTTTAGTAGGGTAGGCAATCACATGGAGGAAGAGGCCTGTAAAAAGCTTCTTTTCATTTTCCAATGATTGCCGAAACAGCAGACATACATGACATACATCATACATGTCATTGTCCATTACAGGAGTCTAGCTCATCTTCATCCAAACACCGTGATGACAAGCACAAGCACAGCAGCAGCAGCAGCAAGTCCAAAGACTCAAGGTCAAAGTCAAGTAGCTCCTCAAAACACAAGGAAAGTAGCAGGTCATCTTCATCTAAACCAAAGGATGGCTCCTCCTCTTCCAGTTCTTCAAAACACAAGGACAAACAGTCGAGTGACTCTTCAAAGCACAAAGACAAACACAAGTCTAGCCACAAGGAAAGTGAGAGGAGGTCATCTAGCAGTACTCTCAAGGTAATAAACGACTACATTGAAGCAAAGGTGATACTTGTATCCAAAACTCATTTTCAGACAGAAAATTAGTGGGGTGGGATGCAAATATCATTGACTTTAAAGGCATATTGAGATATTTCATAACACGTAAGCAATGGCAATCGGTTTCTTCATCTGTGCAGTAGAGACAAAAAGTTCTAGGTATAAATCTTTGTGGTACAACGTAGAAGGTCGTTTTAAAAGCATAAATCCTGTATGTAAGTATAGAGGTAGGTAGCCAAATGACATTGACCAACGTAACAGACTTCCCTTATTGACGCTGTGTCAGACACAGTATGGAATTGTAGTTTTAATTATTATATATTATTTTCATTACCTACCTTATTAAACAGAGTGTGTTATGTACTTGTGAAGGATGTGTGGAGAGTGACACTTAGGTTTAGTTAGCATTTATCAGTCAAGGGGAGTACTTTTGAATTCCTTACATATTAAAGAAATAAACAAATAGCTGTAGCTAATTATTTTGTTATGAATAAAGGTCACCTATGTTGGTTGTAAAAAGCTACCATTTCAAACTAAATCTGAATGAAAATAAAAACTTGGTTTCATAAATCGAGTGAGAGACATGACTGTTACCACTTGTGAAAGGGCTTGGGGTCATTTTTGTTGTAAAGCCTTCAACTTTGTTTGGAATTTTTGGTTCAACAGCGGGTGCCATAAATGAAACCAAATAAGTGGCAATATGTGAAGCCAGTCATTACATGAGTCATTATTAAGGTTATCTTGAGAAATGCATCTGCAAATGAAGATCTCTCTTATTAGAGTGCATAAGTGTACTACATGCTGCCGCAACACTACTGTCTTATTTTAGTATGCACTTGGCAATGCCTATAGTTGACCTTGGCTTAGCATGTCATTGAGCTCCAGCGGTAGATAGGTAATTAGATTTTGACACTAACAGCAGTCTGCTCGCTCAGTACGACAGCATTTCTGGGTCAGACAAGTACATTTGCAATACCATTTATTCAACTGGGCAAGTACAGTCTGGAAAGTGGTTTATTCTGACAATAGCTGTAACGTACCGGAACTATTGATGGTTTTCTACTGCTGTCGTGCCGGTAACAGGTTTGGAAACCATGCAATTATGCTGAAATGATATCGTGGTAATTATCATTGATATTGTGGTTATAATTTCAATGTTGCATTAGTCTTGAATACTTAATTTTAGCATAAATAATGGTCTCAGAAATAAGCACAACACCACCTAAAATGTAAATTGTAAGTAATTGAAGCATCACTTTATTTATTTACATGTCGAAGAGTTAGATTAGTAGAAAAAGTACTCACACAAGTCAATTTGTAGTGTAATTGTCAGATGAGTAACTGCTGTGACGAGTAGACCTTCGTGTAATCATGAAAACATTGATTTTACATGTTATACATGTGATCAAGAGCTAATAATACCTAGAGTGTACAACGGAAAAACGGGAAAATAGTGCTATTTCACGACTACATTATTCTACTTTGCCTGCGAGTCTAGAATAATTTCATGGTATTGCATTAAGTAGAATTCCTTGCTCTCTACAACAAGACCAACCGCTTGTCAATACGATACTCCTAGGCTGAGATATCGGCTCCTAAACCTCCCCTCCCACATGCCTTACGCCGCTTTGAATCCACATCATTCAGCAACCTACACGCGTCTAAGCATTGCTTCGTGAAAGTTCGGTTTTTCCGCGATAAATTTATGAATGAACGGTGCTTCGCCTATGCCCTTATCTTCCATTATCTTTCCTAGCACGGCTAATGCCCGTCATGATGGAGCCGGCTCCATCAAGTTTTTACAACGCAGCTCAGTTGCTCAGTGTAGTAAGAGTACCAAATTTGGGCATGTGACATCAATTATCAGCGCTCCAAGCGGTGACGGAAACCGATAGCCAAAATGCTTAGACGCGTGGCGGTTGCTGAATGATGTGGATTCAAAGCGGCGTAAGGCATGTGGGAGGGGAGGTTTAGGAGCCGATATCTCAGCCTAGGAGTATCGTATTGACAAGCGGTTGGTCTTGTTGTAGAGAGCAAGGAATTCTGCTTAATGCAACACCATGAAATTATTCTAGACTCGCAGGCAAAGTAGAATAATGTAGTCGTGAAATAGCACTATTTTCCCGTTTTTCCGTTGTACACTCTAGGTATTATTAGCTCTTGATGTGATGTGTATATATTTGTATATATATGTATATATATATATACATGTATACATACATGCATGCATGCATGCATGCATACATACATACATACATACATACCATCAAGAGTGTATAATAGAGATTATTATCTCTATTATGTACTCTTGATACCATACATGTTTGTGTATACTTCAGGTAGAAAATATCAAACAAGAACCAAAGGACAGTGCATTGGATTTCAAAGTAAAGAGTGAAACCATTACTATAAAAACAAGGTACAGTTATGTTGATAAAACAAATTGATACATACCTATTTGTGATAGGTGGTTGAAATCTGTGGTAAATGTTTACATCCTATTAATACCTAATTGTCTCCTGTCCAGGTTTGTAAGTTTGAGCGAGCCTGTTACTTGTTAAATTGTAGAGGGAAGGAGTAATTATTAAGGGAGTCATGATATTACATTATATGTTGATGCAATGCTATTTATTGTCGTTCTATTGTAATGTGTCATTACCTCCGCCAGGGGCTTGGCGGGGGTTATGTTTTCACCGGCAAGTGTTTGAGTGTTGGTTTGTGTGTTTGTGGGTTTGTTAACATGCATGTTTCAGTTCACTTCCGCTAGGTGCGCTGGCTGTAGACTAACAAACACGCAACCACAGGCTAAGGGGCAACCACAGTCCTCCCCCACCTGCATGCTCGCACTAATCCGGATCCAATTAATTATTTAATTAATTAATTAATTTTTCCACTTAATTAATTAATTAATTAAAAATTTCACATTGAGAGAATTCAGCTGCCTTGGCGGAGGTCTGTGCTCTCCGAGTGCTCTAGTTGTGTATGTTATTGCAATTTTGCTATGTATTCACAGTTATTAGTGAAAATTCATGGAAGTTTTTATCATTATTTTAGTGTAAAGGATGAACCAATTGGTGATGAAGAAATGCCACTAGTAAGTAGGAGTGATTTAGCTTAATTATATGCGGTGAAAGTTGTAGTAGTTGTACATCGATTGATATATCAAATTTACTTAGTAAAATCCAAACAAAATGTTAGCTGGAATAGTAATGCTTGCATGTTAGCATACTAACGGTAACCCAGATTTTCAATGGTATTTATGAGATATGAATTGTTGATTTAGTTAGAACTATTAAATGTTCAATGGTACACGGTTTGTAATATAATTTTTACTAACTTTGTGAATTTTTGCAACTGTTACTACCATGTAGTATAATATAATAAGCATGCAGGCATGAACACACTAATGTGTGCATATTACATAGTATTACGTTACTCTTATTTTATTTTATTAGGTTTCAATTTTGTCTTGCTGTTGGTTCTTGCGAAATTCTATTGTATTGAATTCTCACTTTATGAATAACACTACCTTTTTTTATAGAATGTTTCAACAAACTCAATAAAGAGTGAGCCACCAAAGCGAAAATTTGTTCCCTCCGATGACGAAGATGATGTGCCACTGTCAATGCGTATGGCACACGTTAAAAGGCAGAAAATCTCAGCGTCGCATGCTAAAAGCAAACATGTGGACAGCGATGATGAGGATGACATTCCGTTGGTGTGTGATTCACCTCGGTCTTAGTTTCATAATAAATCATTAATTCTTGTAGGGCCTTTCAGGTCTATAGTGTCTGGTTGTTATCCATTGGCCTTATTGCTGCTTGTTCATTTTTATTTATATTTGATCGTGTAAATTATTATCATTTTTATTTATATTTGATCGTGTAATTTAAATCATAACCTTTGCAAAATGCTGTGTAATACTAACTACCAGTGAAGCATTTTGATGTGTAAAATATTGGCTTGCTCACTTCACTTTAAAGAGTGTACGCACACAGAAGATCAAGAAAGAGAAACACAAAAAAGAGCACGATATCAGTAGCAAAGTTAAGAAGAAAGTTACAAATACTTCGTCTGAATCTGTATCGCCAAAGAAGAAGGTGAAAAAAGAGGAGCCCGAAGATCATGTATGGAAGTGGTATGTCAATGCAGTTTTTTTGGCTCAAGTGTGCTAACTGCAGTGTCTTTAGCTTGACTTATCTCTTGCTTGAACACTGTTACAAAAGCTGGTGACTTGTGACCAGTTGTCATATAATGTGGATGCATGCATCTATGCCACGAAACATGTTGTATTCTCCCATATTGACACAACGTTGAATGTCTCCCTGTGAATTTAAGGTGGGAGGAAGAAAAGAAGGAGGAGGGAGTGAAGTGGCGCTACCTGGAACACAGAGGACCCCTGTTTTCACCCAGCTACGAGCCCCTGCCTAAAAGCGTCCACTTTAAATATGATGGATCCGTGATGAAGTTGCGTCCTGAAACGGAAGAGGTCGCGGGATTCTACGCTCGATTCATCGAGCATGACTATACCACCAAGCCAGCATTCAACCAGAACTTCGTTAAGGACTGGAGAAAGGTGGAACCATTTGTATATCTTATCCTGACACATCTACTAAATGTAACTGATTAAAATTTTTGTGCCTGCATAGTGTGGGTGAGGGCATGTATCCTTGCAGTACTCTTGTATTGTGTTTGCCTCTACGCAAGTATTTGCGTAAACGTCTGGCTGATCCTATCGGTCAGTAATTGTTAGTTGAGACTTGTTACTCATCTGCTGTGTGATTTATGCAGGTAATGTCATCTGAGGAGAGACAGACGATCACAGATCTAAGCAAGTGCAACTTCAGAGAGCTGTTCAATCATTACCAGCAGGTATCGGAAGATCGTAAGAACAGGTCCAAGGAACAGAAGAAGGTAACTGTCTACAAATATGTCTTCTATCTAAGGATGTAGCCTGTCACGTTTTGTAATCGATGTGCTTAGACTAAAAATTTACCATTACTTGTAAAGTGTAGATATTTGAGTACCGTATTTACTTGTGTATAGGTCGCACCCCAAGTACATGAAGTATTGCCTTGAAAATTGGTACAAGATTAATTTAATGAAATACTGAATATGTATTGATATTGAATATTAGTGTCACGTTGAGTAGTCATTGATAATACAAGTCGCCATGTTGCAACACATTTATTAACAAAAGTAAATTATGAACATGGAGCACTAAACTGAAAATGCATTACGTATAACCATATTAAAGATCAATTAAGAATCAAGTGAAATTAATTCACAACGTAAACCAATTGAAATATATCAAATTTTTCTTCATCATTCTTAAATAAGCTCTGGGGCTTTTAGCCCTGTGAATAAGTAGCATCCCAAGTTTTAGCTCGCCTTGACATCGTCAAGATGAGCTATTGTCATGGGGTGTCGTACGTCCGTCCGTCAACATTTGGCTATGGTCAACGATAACTCAAGAACCGTTTGACCCACATGTTTCAAATTGCATATAGTTGTTACTCCTATGGGAGAGGTTTGAATGTCCTATTTTGGAGTACGCCAGTCGACCTACATTCGAGCCACGTCCACTTTTTGGCAAAAATGGAAATGGCCATAAGTCAGTTCAGGTTCAATAGATTTTGCTTATTAATGGTATGTGAATGAATGAGGACTGGCCCCAAAACATATCACACAGGTTTTGATATATTTTTTTTAATTATGCAGATTAGGTAGATTTTGGCAATTTTACTATGCATTTCAGTGTCTGCCTACGGTCAACGATAACTCGAGAACCATTTGACCCACATGTTTCAAATTGCATATAGTTGTTACTCCTATGGGAGAGGTTTGAACATCCTATTTTGGAGCATGCCAGTCGACCTACATTCGAGCCACGTCCACTTTGGCAAAAATGGAAATGGCCATAAGTCAGTTCAGGTTCAATGTATTTTGCTTATTTCTGGTATGTGAATGAATGAGGACTGGCCCCAAAACATATCACACAGGTTTTGATTTTTTTTTAATTATGCAAATTAGGTAGATTTTGGCAATTTTACTACGCATTTCAGTGTCTGCCTACGGTAACGATAACTCAAGAACCGTTTGACCCACATGCTTATTACTCCTATGGGCGAGATGACAATGTCCTATTACGTTTATTTCGTCTAACTGGTCAACAACTCTACAATCATACCTGAAACATTTATTTTCGCATCAAAACTTATGCATATATCATTATCAAGAGTATATAATCGGAGATATGCTATATAATGGGAGTTCTCCCATATATACTCTTGCTTTATATATCCCCCCTCTTTCTTCTATCACCACCTAGGTGAGCTACAGTGTCATTGACACTTTCATTTATATTGAATTTAGGTATAAACAAAGTGCAACTTATACACAAGTAAATATGGTGATTCTTAGGGTTGAGGCAAGCCATGTAGTAATTGTAATCATTTATGTCTGTAGAAATTGAAGGAAGAGAATGAAGCCATCCAGAATGAGTATGGGTTCTGCACGATGGATGGTTACAAGCAGAAGATCGGTAACTTCCGCATCGAGCCACCAGGCTTGTTCCGTGGTCGCGGTGACCACCCAAAGATGGGCATGCTGAAGAAACGCTTAATGCCCGAGGATGTGATGATCAATTGTAGCAAGTGAGTGTTGTCTGTGTAAATGTGTTAGGCCTGCATATATGCTTTTATGTGGGTAAGGAAGTGTGTTCTGGATGCAAACATTCCAAACCTGTTGGGCTGTCTATCTAACCTCTGGCTTGATGGATCCACCTAGTTTTCCTAATTTCCACCAGTCAGAGCAAACCCTCTTATAGCAGGCACCTTTGTTAGACTAGTTTCTCATCTTCTTCCTTCCTAGAAGTGTCTGGGAAATAATATAGACAGTAGGTGGTGAAAGATGTCAGGTTGTAGGTGGCAACGGGAAACCCCCCTTTTTTTCTTAGTGTGACCCAGTTAGTCTTACCTAGTTTTAATTGTATTGTATATGTCTCAGGGATTCTGAATTTCCCAAGCCCCCGCCAGGCCACAAGTGGAAGGAGGTCCGCCATGACAACAGTGTAACCTGGCTGGCGTCATGGACAGAAAACATACAAGGACAAAATAAATATGTGATGTTAAACCCTAGCTCAAAATTAAAGGTGAGAATAGTATGTCATCGTTTGTATATCCAGATCAGATCAAGAACATTTCTTGTTATAAAGCAAGGTCGTGGAAGTTAGGGAGATTCTTAAATTTGATTAAATAAAGATAATATGTTATAGCCATTTAGATGGATGGCATCTACCATTTCGCCCTATTTATTCTGAGTAATGAACCTACACTCTTCAACTTTGAAATGTAGAATCATGTTGAAAAAACTACATACCTAACTTGAATTTAAAAGATCGATGTTAAAATGTGTTATATCATGTATATTTATCATAAATAGAGAGTATGGGAAGGGCTAGTAGCTCTTTTCAATGTGGTTATATTAGTTGACCCGTTTTGCATATGTGTAGGGTGAAAAGGACTGGCAGAAGTATGAAACTGCACGCAAGCTTAAGAACCACGTTGAAAGGATCCGAGCTGTATACAGGGAGGATTGGAAGAGTAAAGAGATGAAAACTAGACAGAGGGCTGTGGCCCTCTACTTTATTGACAAGGTACATGCTATAAGTAATAGGTACAAGTTGCATGACAAGAATGATACTTGTATGTTTTAAAGAAAAATAAAGGCTATGCATATGGTCATTTCCTCTCTGGCACAGCAGATTAAGTGCTGCTTCAAACCACAGGAGATCTTGCCGAGGCATGACCAACATTAAAACAGACTGGCAGCACCAGGTGTGGGCGTAACATAAGCGTGTTGGTCCACGTATGATGCTGTGGACATGTTATATAATCTCCATTTGTCAGAAAGAAACACGCATAGACTGCTGAAGTGGTGATTGCATCATCAACTTGCTGTGGTTTAGCATTTGTGCAGTGACCGAGTGGTGAAGCGAACGAGTGGTCGTCAGATTTATTGTTGATACTTTCGCTCCTGTTTAGTATACGTGCAGGGGCGTAGGTGCAGAGATGCATTGTATTATTACTACACACAATTTGTCTTTATTTACTAATATAATTAATTAAGATATTTAAATTTTGCCTCATTTTCTAAAATTCTGCAAGCCCTTGTGCAATAAATCTTCTGTGAGCTAATGGTTGCTTAGGGCCAGGATCGATGATTAAACTAACGATTCCGTGCTCCCCACTGCAACGTAGCATCAAATTCCTCTGCTCTCCACGCGGTGTGCTGCACGGTTAATCCCGAACACGCCGTGCGAGTAACCATCGTTATCTCTTGCCTCATGTGACAGCTGGCGCTGAGAGCAGGCAACGAGAAGGAGGAGGGCGAGACTGCGGACACGGTCGGCTGCTGCTCGCTGCGCGTCGAGCACATCAAGCTGCACGAAGAGGTCGACGGACAGGAGTGCGTCGTCGAGTTTGACTTCCTCGGCAAGGACTCGATCCGCTACCAGAACCGCGTGCCCGTTGAGAAGCGCGTCTTCAAGAACCTGCAGCGCTTCATGGAGAACAAGCGCAAGGAGGACGACCTGTTCGACCGGCTCAACGTGAGTGTAGCCGGTCGGCTGCGGCCGCGGGAACGTCGAATTTGGCGGGAGTTTGGCGACGATGTAGTCTGGAACTTGACCGGTGTACTTGAGCCACATGAATTTGATGTTTTATTTCTTAGAATATTTGAGGGTGTGTGTAGGATAATACCAACTACTTAAGAATTTTTTCTGTTGGCATTCGTTTCGTAAGTTGCTTTAGAAATCAAATGAACTGCACGAGCGAATGGAAAATAAAAATTAGTTTGTTAACTGGGTATTAGTAGTTTCTGTGTAGTTTTGTGAAAGTAGTCTTGTGTTGCAGACATCGATTCTTAACAAGCATCTTCAGGATCTGATGGAAGGCCTGACTGCTAAGGTTTTCCGTACGTTTAACGCCTCAAAGACTCTACAAGACCAACTAAGTCTCCTGACCAAAGGTAAACCAATATTTACGTGCTACCATCTTTGACCATATTTTTTTGGCTAAGTTTTTTTGTTAAAGTGACAGTGGTGTGGAATAGGAATCGAATTTTAACATTGAAAAGCAGAGTTACATAATTTGTGCAACTGAACATGGGAAAAATTGTACATTATAATATAATTTTTTGTGAATTTTTTTGTTACTTATAAAAAATTACGTTATGAAAAAGAATTAGTTTGCAAAAATTATATTTTATTCGTTTTAGCCGAGGATCCCATCACAGCCAAAATTCTGTCCTATAACAGAGCTAACCGAGCTGTTGCACTTCTATGTAACCACCAGAGGGCAGCGCCAAAGACATTTGGTCAGCAGATGGACAGGCTAACGGAAAAGGTGTGTTCCTTTGGTTATCAGCCATTAACTAAATTTTTAGCACATATGACATAGTCAGATGTAGCTCATGCAAAAGCAATAACATCCAGTGTCAGTATCCAGTTCTTTCTACTATAGTGACATATACATGGAATGCTCATGTTCTGGGTAAATGTACCATACTGAACAAATGGCTCCCTCCACATGTAAAATTTTTTTAGATAATATATGAAAAATTATTTTGGACTGTTTTTCAGTTGAATGTCAACACAGTTTAAAATGTCATGACCTATCCATGTATTATATGTAACATCGCTGTTTTGTGTTAGTATAGACTGTTTGAATAGTAATAAATCATCTTTGCATATTAATCAAGCCAGCTCCACCACTTGACAAGCAATGTCACACTGTGGCCCTTGCCAGTATCTAATGTGACTTTCCTCCATATGGTCCCCGCAGGATTCACATCTTACTAATATGTGTGTGGTATTATTGTGTGTACAGCCAGTTGATCAGTTTCCCATATCATGTGTTTGTACAGAGGTCTATTTTTTAGCAGCATTTTACTACTTTATAAATACGTTTTCTCTATTTTCAAATCAGATCAAAGAAAAGAAACTTGTTATTAAGGCTGCCAAGAAGGATATGAAAGTAGCTAAACACGAGTACAAGGACACTGGCTCACAAGGCAAGGGAAAGTAAGTGTAATACCCTATGTTTATTATATGTTGAACCTAAGCATTAATTATAGAACAGTTATTAATGCTGTAATTTATTATTTATCATCTAAAATAAAATTTATTTATAATAATTGATAAAAGAAAACAATATAATCTCTCACCTATTTGCTAAGTTTACTCTTTTTTCTTGCTGTCACCCTGTATAATTCTATGTGCTGTTTTCTCCACCTATGCTAGTCTCTATGAGAAGAAGAAGAAATCGGTTCAAAGGCTAGAGGAACAGTTGACGAAACTGGAGGTTCAAGCTACTGACAAGGAGGAAAATAAAGAGATTGCTCTTGGAACCTCCAAGCTGAACTATCTTGATCCCAGGATTACTGTAGCATGGTACGTTAAGCTAAAACATAACTAGCATATGCCATTCTCTGCGTATGTGTGTGCATGTGTGTGTGCTTGACTTGTGTGTGGATATGTATTACACCTCACTGTAGACATAACGTAATATAACACTTTTTCAGGTGCAAGAAGTGGGACGTCCCAATAGAGAAGATCTACAATAAGACTCAGCGAGATAAGTTCCGCTGGGCAATTGACATGGCTACTCCCGACTACGAGTTTTAACACAAGTGGTTTTTTTAGGAAAGAAGCGTACCTGTAATTTTATCATGCTGGTATATGTTTAAATGCAGTCATCCACTTTTCGAACTTAAAAACATAACGAGTTATTTGTAGATAGCGTGAACCCCGCTATGGGCGAATACATAATGCCAATGACACAGTATAGAAATGCAGGGTAGTTCATGCATTCTTGTTATGTGCATATTTCCTCTGAAACGTGTTCTTGGTGTGCTTACACAGTGTACTGGGTGATAGGGAAGGTGTTAAATATTTACAATGTATTTTCACAACTGTAACTATTAATTATAGTTCATGAGTGACTCGCTTCATAAAGTAGAAAGATAGCAATTGAACCTGGGTCCAAAAATCAAATAAGGCACATATTTTGGAATCGTTCAAATACTTGAAATGCAATGGTGCAACTAACAACGTTTCTGTACTTCGGCATACTGATAAGAATTATCCTTTATTGTTAGTTGGTCATTATCGACAGTTGATGCAGAAGATGACGCCTGATAACGACTACTGCTATCAGCATGTCATCATCCCGGTTTATATGCATATGACAGAACTTGTATATGAATAGTCCATACTATTGTGTTGTGAATGTATCTCTCAGTATTGTTTGATGTTTTGGTGTTGCCTAATGTGCATGTATGCATTACCTTTCCATACCTTTACCATATCACTCTATACGAGGACTACAAGATAGTGTTTTGTGTTTGCATGACCTATTTAATCGATTCAGCTGATATGTTCAGACATTTAACAGTATGAGATCATTGTTCTTATGATTAGGAATGTTTAGGGCAGTGCTAAGTGCATTTCAAGGTCGAAACAAGGCCTTTGTAAAGCATGAGCACATGATAGCAGGTGATGCTACTACTGTTCTTCACATCTGTATACTTTTCGGACGAAGCTTTCATCATCTCTGCACATAAGATTGTAACATGCCAGTCTCGTCATATGTTAAATTTTTGTAATTTCTCATACTGTTCTTGTAAACTTTCAAACCTAATTGGGACCTTTCGGCAGATGTGATTAAACTGCGAGCCGTCAGTTCAGGTGTTTATCATTACAGTGTACGTAATATATTTGTATAGCTGTGTATAGTAGCTACTTTTACCTTGATCTTTCATGTTTGCATTTCTTTGCATTCTTTTTATGAACTACAGTGGTCGCGTAGTGCACTGATTTCAGACGTCAATTCATTTGCTCCAATGAAAACTAATATTACTCTTAAGCACTCCTTCTCTCATCACAGGACCATACGTGGTTGGCTGACTGCCTTCCAAGCACCACTTTAATAGGATTTTGTATAGGGTGTATGCATATGTACTATAATATTTTATCATGAATTTTAGGTGAGGGTTCTGTTGAAAGCATTCAGCGTATGTGTGAGAAGTAAGGATTACACTATTGAAGTGCATTCCTGAACTGTTTGTTATTGGAAAGTTGCAATTTTAAACTTAGAATAATTTTATTTATTGCAGTTAAGTGTGGCAATGCGCGTATGGGGTGATCACACCCTCATCTGGTCGTCACATTCCCCCACCGTAAAATGAACTAAGCCGTGCTTTAATCGCATCTAGGTATCCTAATAAAATAACTGCTATATCTTATACATATATAAAGTACAGTTTACTAACTATAGTAGTCTTGACTTGTGTCTAACATTAGTTTGCTCTGCTTTTAACTTGAAATTTGTTAGTATGCAGTATAGTGCTATAGTAACCAATGGCCAAAGCAGCTCTACCACAAGTCATTACTGTGCAAGCTGTATCATTTGGGTTCAACTGAATTTCATTTGCATCATTCCTGTAAATCAATTGTAAAAGGCACATTGCATGGTGCATGTATTAAAATTTTGCAGCTTTATATCCTTATCAGAATTGGATATGTTTCACGTACCATGAAAATTTCAGCAATGACAATTAATCTAGTGACTTAAAAAATCTTTTTTTACGGTTCAAGATATTACATCTACATAACAATTGTATCATTTGTAAACCCAGCTGTCACAATAAATACGCCAGTTGTGTACGTCAGCTAATTTTTCTTTTATTTTGAACCCATAAGTGTACTAATTCGACTAGTATTATGAATGATGAAGTTGTACTTGGTTTGCAAAATATAAAGAAAAGTTAATGGAATAATTACATCAAACTTTATTGAATCTTGAACGGTAGGTAACATGTCTTTTGTGTCTGTATATTAAATGTCCAGAACATTGCCAACTATTATACAAAAATTGCCCGAAATTCACATACATGTATTACATGTAATAGTAACATGTGCCTCAACTCACATTTACACATACTGCACAATAACATTATTACACCTGAGGTAAAATAAACGCAATTCGATTATTACAGTGTTGGCAATAATTATACCTCAAAATATAATCTAGCAAATGAAATAATTGCTAAACGTTATCATATAAAAAGCTTTATACTACTATAGATAACAGTGATTATTTACATATAACGGTAGAACAAAGTCCAAGGCCAAAAGTTGTTCCAAGAAACAAAAATGTGTATTTTTACACAAAGCTTGTAATGAGCAGGTACTCAAATTTCAAGTTATATTTTGCCAGCGTGTTTGCCATGCAAATGAGGCACTGACATCTATTACACGAGAAATTATATTAAAAATTTTAGTTCCTTGTTTTCAACAAAATTATAAATGAACTATGAGCTGGTCAGTACTTAACATACTTGACAAAGTACCCCTCAATCACCACATAGGGGATCAATTTCCTTGTTTTTCTTTTCGGTTGTAACAGGAAATAATTAGAGAGCATAGTACACTCACTCTTCTGTACCAATTTACCCTCCAAGCGAGCAAGAGAAGGTACACCTGTCATTGCTGCATTCACAGCAGTCTGTATGCATATCCCAACTGGAACAGGAATGAATCCTACATGCCCATACTAAAGGCTACGGAAATGATCATCTACAACTGACTTAAAAAATAAATATGCACTCCAGCCCTGCCACATACACATCCATGTTTCAATGACATTGACACTTGCAAAGCATGCAGCCCATCATAGCTCCTTGTCTGATTTCTGTGTGGTTACAGTTGCTGGCCCAACGCCGATGCATCACAACACTGCCTAACTGCTACAGGGACAACATTGGAACATCAAACAGGTCTGTCACTCCCTCCGTGTCATCAAGGTTGAAGTAGTAGTCCCGCTCACTAGGCGGAGGACTGAGACGCAACAATGGGCCAAACACTGAAACACAAGAACATACCACTGTATGATTGCTTACTACAAACATGGAATACATTGGAAGAGTAACTCGACAGGTTATTTTTTTCTTACTAATTTCTTATGAAGAAAAGCACTCAATTTTAAATTAATCAAAAATTGCATTAAAACAGTAAGGAACTCCTTTCAATGAGGACCAAATGATTTATAAATGATTAATAATTTGAAGCTTGCAGTGCACCGAGTAATAATCTGAAACATATATATATATACAGCACATACTATCTGATGACATGAGGTCGTCAATAAACTCTCCTCCCATAGAAGGATCTGAAAATAACAAGAGCTATATTATTCAAAAGATTATTCCAGGTAATATATATATATATATATATATATATATATATATATATATATACATATAAGATTACATGATTGCTCTATGCCTACAATTAATTCATAGAATTATCATGTAACTACCATTTTAGTAAAAAATGTACCTCGTATAGCATCAATGAAGAGTTCATCTGCAGGAAGCATATCTGTGTCTATAATTGTACTTGTGCTTGGTCCTGGAATCCATAAACACTCACATCAAACATTCAACAAATTACCACCATCCTGACTTCCAAGACATCATGTCTTGGAAAATACATAAATATGTAACGAAAATAAAGGCTCCTTAGTTGTTCTGGAAGGGCATACATTTCAATTCTCAGCAGCGTATACAATTGACACACAAATTACATGCACCCATGAGCAGATATTATGACTCAATGCAGAGCACATGGCATTACCTGAGTTAATAATCTGTTGTTGTTGTTGTTGTTGTTGTTGTTGTTGTTGCTGCTGCTGCTGCTGCTGTTGTTGAAGTGGTTTTCGTGGGGAACTTCTGGTAGTCATACGTGAGGGTGCCACCTCCACGCTCTCCTGTTGCTGAACCTTTTTGCCTCTTCCACGTGGAGATTTCCCGACTTTTCCAGCTAAACATAATTTACAAGTTCAAGCAATGAACATTACAGCTTGACAAAGTCAATAGATCAGTTTTCAATGAAAACTCCGGTATCAGTAACGATTTTAGGTTATCTATCATTAACAAGGAGAGGGCTCCGAAGGGGGTTAAGTCGATATATGGATTTTTACCAAATTTAATAACCTTCTATGTAATTTTTTGGCACGTTATTTTCACCTAACAAACAGGAATAGATTGAAAACAAACAGGAATGTAAAATATTGTTAAACAATTTAACATAGCTGGAAATTAAGGCGTCCCGATTAGCCAATCAAGGCACGTCAGACGCAACATGCATTAAAGACTTGGGGAGAACCCTTATTATACTGTCTTACACAGATGTTAGTTATTTACTAAGAACAAAAACACAAATAAAATTTCAATGTATACATTTTCAATGTTTGCCTATAGTTTGCAATAATTCCTTACTGGTTTAGTAAGGTGTTTAAAGGGATACATTACTATAGGTTCTTTGGATAATTTCAGATAAAATAGGTTAAAATTACGCTACATAAAAAGTTTTATGCTTCAATATTCATCAGAAATATTTTTTAAAATTCTTTTAACTGACGGCTATACCGTTGCTTACAGCGATGGTGGCGCCACGAAGCGCATCCAGTGGAAAAGTTATGCAAAGCAACGTTTCGGCTACAGGCTACAGACCGAGGGTGTTTCTTATTTTTTAATTTAAGAGCAGAAGGATTGCAATATCTTATAAACGACACTTAGTTTCAATTATAATATTGACGAATTTGTCCTAAAATAAATATAGTTTAATAGCATTTAGGTATAAATATTATCGCACTTTTGTAATTAGCCCTTGGTCTGTAACCTGCAAAATGAATTGGCAAATGCGCAACTTTTTCAGGGTGGCAGCACAATCATGGGTGTCATGTCAGCGCCCAAAAATCAAGATTTCGAAATTCAATGTTGTTTTATGATAAACGTCAATGTGTAATTATAGAAATTTGTAGGTATATGCTATTATTTATGAATCTATTATCATAATATACTTGCAAATTCTTGGTAAAAGTATCCCTTTAACTTTAATCCTAATATTAACTGACTATTAGAAATTTGGTGCATAGTGTAAACATCAATTACCGGGAGATTGCACATCTTGCTTGATTACCATGTCAGGTGGTGGAGGCACTTGTACCACGACAGGACTTGATGAATCAGTATCCTTATTGACGAGCAAAACATTGATGGGACCCGAATGGCTTTTAAGATGAATCTGGTATTTCTTTGGTCCACCTATTACAGCCTGTTAAAAACCACATCATCATTCACCACACAGCATATCCAAAAAGATGGGAGGTCTGCCAGCATGTAAATACATATTATAATAAATACTCTATACTGCGTGGCTGTGTGAGTGCATGCGCACGCTAAGCAATTGGGCTAACAAAATCTAACAGCACATTATTAACAAGCTGACATGAATGGTGCTTACATCTTCTGGCACAGGTACTTCTAACTGTGTTCCTGAAGGTGCCTGAATGGCAAGCATTGTATCGCCCTCAAAGCATCGACAAATGTCATCGTGTGTCACATATGCTAACGTAATACAGTGTTAGGGATAAATTATGAATACTACAAACAATGAAAAGACAAGTGTTATGTTGTTCAAGTGCCACACCTGGTGATGAACCAAGTAGTATTCAAAAGTTACATTAAGGTGCAGCAAAATTGAAACTTTGAGTTACATAACTTACACCCATAGTATGACTACTAGATTAAGAGAGTTACAGCAGTGCACTCATCGAGCTAGTGATACGAATAAAAGGATATTTGTGATTGTTCACATCATCTGTAATGTTTCGTATGCTTTGCTGAACCCATGACCGATGTTGATCAAGTTCCTTCTCAATTTTCTCGAGCTCTGTTATCTCTTTCTTCAGCAGCACCAGCCGATCTGTAACTTCTCTCGAGTTGCATGCTGGGCCACCTCCCCTAAAACACAAGTCCAATCTCTCGTTTAAACTGTGTCACAAATTCTTATTATGAAATAAATTATTATTAAAATAAAACAATTAATGTTAGTAATAAAAGTAATTATTAGTGAAATTCCTAGTATGAGAAAAAAGGCTACGTTCACATGTTATGACCACAAATTTCATATAATCAGGAGTAGATAATAGAGAAGGAGTGTGACTTCAATAAACAAGGGAAATTCGTCATTTACTAGCCTTAGAATACCTACGATTTACTACGGGTAACTCAACCAACTTGAGCTCAAATCGTACACAGTACATTCGCCTAGCATCGAGCAAAATCGTTTCCTCGTATACACCCGCAATCCGGAGATATAGACTAAAACGTACGACACGATTTTCCATTATGTTGCCAGCAAACTAAATGTGTAAACCGCCTAACTCGAAACAAAAGGCAGCTACTAACGACTCTTGCGCCCTCGGCGATGTGGTGTGGCTCGCTGAGCTAATCTTTGACCTATTTACAGCTGCCTTTTGTTTCGAGTTAGGCGGTTTACACATTCAGTTTGCTGGCAACATAATGGAAAATCGTGTCGTACGTTTTAGTCTGTATCTCCGGATTGCGGGTGTATACGAGGAAACAATTTCGCACGATGCTAGGTGAATGTACTGTGTACGATTTGAGCTCAAGTTTGTTGAGTTACGCGTAGTAAATCGTAAGAATTCTAAGGCTAGTAAATGACGAATTTCCCTTGTTTATTGAACTCCTTCCCTATTATCTACTCCTGATATAATGTACCATACTGCAGTAATGCAATGTTACTTACTTCCACTGTATGCTGTTTTTAGATCGTTTCTCAATCAAACCAATGCCTTCCAACACATTTGTGATATCGTATATTCTACGCTTTTGTCGCACAGCTAGCGTGTCAGCAGCCTGAGGAAAACGTTCAGAAGGTGTTAGTGATGTCACGATCATCGATTATACTCGATCATCGGTTGAACAGTGGCTCGAACCAAGCGCTTAGTGATGTCACGATCATCGATTATACTCGATCATCGGTTGAACAGTGGCTCGAACCAAGCGCTTGGTTATCAAAATCCATAATAGATTTCATCAAAAAAAAGAAAGAAAGAGAATCAGTACATGTATTATACACACAGTAGTAAACAGTGCAAAACAAACAGTAAACAGGGCTAAACAAACACATACATGCACACACGTACATGCACACGACGTTACGCACACGCAGGCATTCAACACCCCGAGTAACCGATTGTAACCGATGATCGGTTACTTGGGTCCAACCGATGATCGATTACGAAATTACAACCGATTGACAACACTAGAAGGTGTGCATAAAATTGTCAGACAGATGTTGTCTGGATATAGGTGCGATTCACTAAGCTGCTACACCGACGTCCACTCTGCCCAACACTGTCCAACTCTGCAGCAGCTAGACACCAGGGGTAGCTGTGTTTGGGCACATATACTTTGTATTAGCATGTATTATGCCATATATATAAAAAGGAATTGCGATATATCGTTAAATTCCAAAATAGCCTAGTTAAATTAAGTATATATACCAGGCTTAATGATGTCATGTGAGTGTTTTTAAAATATTATATCTCAAATAAATCGAAAAGTAAAAACAAAAAAATGTAGACAAATTAGGTCTCAGCTATTATTGGACAAATTACTAATTACTCTGACAGTATAAAAACTACTTGCCGCTATTGCATACAAAATAGCAAATAACATAGCCACGTTCTTTAGTGTCATGTCAATTGCCTTGTGATTGGTGCTACTAGACAAAAAGGCATCTCATTGACATTGAGTGACATATACAGTTCTAGACTGGTCGCTATTCCCATAGGCAAGTTACCATCAACAAAGTCCATTAACAAGATCTCGCAAGAAAGAAGTGGCTCATCATGACATATTACCATGTCAACAAGAAGTCAAGAAATAAAATTTCAATCACTTAAAGCCTTTAAAGGGATCCTTTACTCTAGGTTCTAGGGTTATTTTCAGTTAATATCTAGGTTAAAATTACGCTACATAAAAAGTTTCATGGTTCAATCACCATCAGAAATATTTTTTTTTAATGTTTTAAATCTAACAACTACAGTTTGGTTACAACGACGGTAGCACCACTTCAAAGCACACGATCTGATAAGTTGCGCAAAACGACTTTTCAGCCAAGGACTACAGACCGAGGGTGTTTCTTATTTATTAATTTAAAAGCAAAAAGATTGTAATATCTTATAAACGACATATAGTTTCAGTTATATTATGGATAAATTTGTCCTAAAATGAACATTGTTCGGTTAAATAGCATTTAGGTATAAATATAATTGCACCTTTGTGATTAGCCCTCGGTCTGTAACGTGCAAAATATATTGGGAAATGCGCAACTTTTTCAGGGTGGCAGCACGGTCGCAGACTCGCAGGTGTCAATGGCGCCGTTCAAATTTAGTAGCGTTGATGTATAATTAATTATAACAATTAAATTAGGTATCTGGTAACAAGTACGTGTGGGTATAGACGATTTGTTATACAGTAAGTACAGTTGTATGCAGTAAAATCCTAGTCTACTAGTCTAGTATCCCTTTAACTATTTGATGAAAGCAAAGATGTATGTAGAACTTAGAAAGTAAGAAAGTATGAGTGAGTGTAATAAGACATGTTAGCCTTACTATAGACACTTGCTATGACACAAGCAATACCAGTCAAAATGAAAAAGAGACAGGTCTGGAAGCCTGTGCGAAATCCTCAAAAATCTAATATAGCTCACCTACAGACCACCGACTATCTCCACATTAGTGCCAAGTATTTATCCTGTTATCATGCAGCTCCCTCCACTCACACATGTTACCAGTTAGGTGGTAACCCAACATGCAATTAGATCTGCTTAAATATCTGGCAATACCACATTTATGGGTGAGATTCAGTGTGTTAGCCAGAGACCCGTCTACCCGTCTTTTGGACAGCCTATTCTTGGATGAGACGGATGAAATTTGATAGAGACGGCATGAGGGAGGCTCAATTTTATATATTATACACCTTGTATAACTAACAAGGTACTGCTTAAAAGAATATAAAATCATATCAGATTCCTGTCTCTTTGGCATTTCAGACTAAATTTCTTCCATTTTAAGGTCAGGCCCTCCCCCCTAAGGCGCTTCGCACCCACAGCATCCTCGCTACGCTCAGACGGTGAGACTCCCTGATTTTTTACCTGGCCAAGTTCACCCTGGTGAGATTCCATCACAACCTCATGCTTTGTTGTTAGTAATTACCATGGATCGATACATTGACCTTGGTAAAGGTTACAACAGCTGCTATGCCTTGCCCTAAGACCAACCTATATAACTAAAGCAGCAGATGAACCTTATATTCCTATCTGCAGCTTCACACAGCATTTACTGAGATTTAGATTCAGATGATAGGTATCTATTGACAGCAATTTTCTTAGCTGATACACAAACAGCAATCGTTTAGGCAAAGTACCTAGCATATACCATCACACATCAGACCCACACAGTATTCCTATTAATATTATGAAAATGAATTAAAAAAAGTAAATTACATTTTATTTTTAACTTTAATGTAACATGGTCATGCTTTTTGTGCTTACCTTTATGAATAACTGCAAAGAAGCAATTTGTAAAATCACATTTAAACTGCGATATCCATTTAACTCCATGTATTTGCTTTGTGTTAAAATCTGTCAATTTCCGATTTTAGTTTTAACTCAATAACTGATCTCAATGCGAATGGATTCATTTGAGCGATTACATGTGATACTCTCTGTTGTATCCGCACTAATATCTAGTAGCGGTCTATCAACCTATGCGAGTCCATTCAAAATAACCACTAACGCTACGACATTTAACTATTGTAACCACTAGCTAATAAGCTATGTACGCCACAGGGGCATGTCACGTACTCCGTGGCCCATAAATATTCTGTTTCTACCTAATTTGGCTGCTCTCTAATAACATGCAAGCTTTCAAATAAACCCGGAGTAGATTGGCAAACACCCAAGGGGGACTGGCTATATTCTATGTTGTATTATGTATATATTAATGGGCCATAATTATTAATAATAATATATAGTATTAGTATATATATACAACATAGAATATAGCCAGTCCACCTTGGGTGTTTGCCAATCTACTCCGGGTTTATTTGAAAGCTTGCATGTTATTAGAGAGCAGCCAAATCTGGTAGAAACAGAATATTTATGGGCCACGGAGTACGTGACATGCCCCTGTGATGTACGCATATAAAGGATGCCACCAGTTTTTTAAAGTGAACGCGTGGTCTCAGACGCTCACAAATAAAACCATTTCATAACAACAACACTAACTTTGTCTACTCTGCTCTTAACGTAAGATTTAACGTTAGCAAAATAAAACATAACACCAACCACTTTGAGGTCCAATACTCCATCCTTAGCCTCTTGCAACAACGAAACAAATTTTGTTGTCAGAAGACCCAAACTTTTCTCATGACGGCTCGGCGTGCCGAGATCTACAGTTGCTGCCATGTTTGTGTGTGCAAAATCCCCGGATGTGGTAACGGCTCTGTTGTTATGATAAATATATTTTTGTATATCAATTTATGTATTCCTGCTAAATTCTTAACGTGGTTAGATCCCATTATTATAGTATGATTCTTTATTGATGCGTATCTTATGTAGTAACAGGCAGTTTTTTACAAAATCGAAGTTACTGTAATGAACTAAAATAGCAAAGCTTTCATATTTGGCCTAAAGGTGGGGGTACAGTCGTTAGGTAATCTATTGCAAACCAGTTGTTACTTTTATATTCCAATTTTAAGTTCCTCGTTTGTCGAATACATAACGAGTTAAAATGGTTTCGTGTCGTATTTGCGGACCAAAACTATCCATCTGCTGTACATTAACTAGCCTTTGGGGAATAATTATGCTGGTAAGTAATACTATTATTATTGGTAAATGCTAAAATGGTACCGGTACTGCGGTAGGCCTATTGCTGTCAATGCTGAAGGGGTCGTTGTCGTATCAGGTAGGCACAGATATGTACCCGAGGTACATATATGTATACACAAAGTGTACCAGACTTGTACTACAGAAGTTTACCCTACCCCTAACTCTAGCCCTAACCCTAACCCTAAACATACCTCATAAAAATATAAACATAATAATTAATACTATTTACTAAACAACCTAAAACTACCTCGGGTACATATCTGTA
>NW_014577099.1:451461-458388 GCF_000485595.1 Priapulus caudatus | reverse complement strand
CCTTGTATATATGCCAAAAACTTGTGTAGTAGGAGGTTGTCACAATCATATATATTGCACAGATAAGAAAAGATATTTTTTTGAGCTGCCAAAATGACATAAGAGTCCAGAGAGGCGTGATAAGTCATACGTGGCTGACTGCCACTTAAATGTAAATGAGTAAATGAGTAAATGTAAATGGTACGCACTGGAGTCCATCAAAATTCTCCACTATTTGTTCTGATCATTTCGTGACAGGTAACTACTATTTTATAACTGCGTGTGTGTGTGCGTGCGCGCGTGCGTGCGTGTCACTGTGTGTGCGAGTGCGTGCGTCTGTGTGTGTGCGTGTGCGCGCGTGCGTGTTTGTGTGTCCTTGTGTGTGCGTGTGTGTGTGTGCGTGTGGGCGTGCGTGTGAGTGTGTCACTGTGTGTGCGAGTGCGTGTTTGTGTGTCACCGTGTGTGCGTGTACGTGTGCGTGTGCATGTGAGTGCGTGTGCGTGTTTGTGTTTGTGTGTGCGTGTGCGTGTGTGTGCGTGTGCCTGTGCGTGCGTGCGTGTTTGTGTGTCCTTGTGTGTGTCACTGCGTGTGCGTGCGTGCGTGTTTGTGTGTCCTTGTGTGTGCGTGTGCGTGTGCGTGTGCGTGTGTGCATGTGCGTGTGCATGTGAGTGTGTCACTGTGCGTGTGAGTGCGTGTGCGTGTGCGTGTGAGTGTGTCACTGTGCGTGTGAGTGCGTGTGCGTGTGCGTGTGAGTGTGTCACTGTGTGTGCGTGTGCGTGTGTGTGAGTGCGCATGTGTAATCTTGGACTTTGTTTTTGTTTCACGAGACCTGGGGTAATTTTATTCAACTAATGCAAAGCAAACAAATAAGAATAGCTTAAAATATTTTATATTTGCAGTGCAAATGTATCTTACATAATGTCATAATTATAGCTACAGAAAGGCTATATACTCGTAAGGCATATTAGAAGAAATTTCATGAAAAAAACTTATTAAAACTTCCAAACCAAGTGACGGATAATTCGTATCGTTATGCAGTAATCCTATGGGCGCCAGTGACGCGATCGTGTTGTTTTCACCGGCGTTCTGCTGGTGGTCACGTGACTACTGATCTGTGACGTAGCTCCGCCCGCACCTATACTATTACTAGCTATTAGTACTAATAGTAATACTATAATACTAATACTAGTGCTAGTAGTAGTAGTAGTGAGTAGTAGTACTACTACTACTAGTACTACTACTACTACTAGTACTAGTACCTAGTACTAGTGCTGAGAGGGTCTCTGTCCCTCAGGGTACTGCCGGAACATACCCTGGGTACAGTCCGGTATACCGGAACGTACCCTGGTACTATCTAATTAGACCAATAAATTGTGCCCTAAAAATTTTTATATTCTGATGTTATTTTAGGGCCCAATAGCCTTCCATAGACAAAACCTGTGAATGTTGTCGTGCAAAATGCCTGACAACCTTTTCACTATTTACGGCCGTGTTACATGGAAAATCAAAGAAATACCTAAAGCCGTCGCTTTATTAACATCTTACCTACATTACAAAACACTTGGCACTTGTCAGGCAGTATTCGCCTCTCTAATCACGTTTATTTTATTAAAACATCACGACATAAACATCACGCAAACTTCGCTACAAACAAAACTGGCAATCTTGCATTGAACCGCATTTCTCACCGGCCAATGAAATCATCGCTGTCCGGGGCGGTTTGTATCGAAGTTTGCGTGATTTTTATGTCGTGATGTTTTAATAAAATAAACGTGATTAAAGAGGAGAATACTGCATGACAAGTGTTTTGTCTATGGAAGGCTATTGGGCCCTAAAATAACATCAGAATATAAAATTTTTTAGGGCACAATTTATTGGTCTACTATCTAATCTGCCGGACCGTACCTCGCCTACTCCACTAACGAGTCTAGGGAGTCACGTAGGTTACGGTCCGGTGTACCGGAACGTACCCTGGTACTATCTAATATGCCGGACCGTACCTCGCCTACTCCACTAACGAGTCTAGGGAGACGCCTACTCCCTAACCCTATCCCTATCCCTAACCCTAACCATATCAAATAGTTACCAGGGTACGTTCCGGCAGTACCCTGGGGGACATAGACCCTATGAGCAGTACTAGTAGTACTACTAGTACTAGTAGTAGTACTACTAGTACTAGTCAATAATACTAATAGTACTACTAACTACTAGTAGTACTAGTACTAGTAGTAGTTACTAGTAGTACTAGTAGTACTACTACTACTACTAGTAGTAGTTACTAGTAGTACTAGTAGTAGTACTAGTAGTACTACTACTACTACTAGTAGTAGTAGTTACTAGTAGTACTAGTACTACTACTACTACTACTAGTAGTAGTACTACTAGAGCTGAGTAGTTGACTGCAGACTGCAGTGAAGGTTGACATTGGACTTTTGTTGACGTTGAAATTTTGTACAGTCAGTATTACAGTAGTACAGTACAGTCTAAACTACTACTACGTAACTAGTAGTAGTGGTAGCCGAAATGTGGGTACTGATGTGTGTTCTATGAGCTATGCATGTATTGTATGTACTACTTACACCAGGAACGCAGTAGGTCTATAGCCTATAGAGTATAGGTAAAACTTTCTATCTGCCACTCAGTCTCTTACAAGAACGACGTGGCTACATGACCGTCCAGGCCATCAATCCACAGTATAATTGACTGCTTTTATATTAGGTATTTTAATTTTATGTTGAGTTAAAGGCACAGAAACTTGGGATCAAGTATAGTTTGGAACCCCTGCAGAATGTTTTCGCATATGTGCTAAACTAATCTGTAGTGCTAAGCTAGGCTTGGGCCGAAACTTGGATAATTTTCTTTTTTCCTCCACGAGAGTGCCATAACTTGATAGCTACACTTTTCAGCTTCTCTCTTTCTCTCTCACCTTCTCCTGCCTTCACCCCTTTGTGTCTCTCCTGCTCTTATACTCACTCTCTCCCTCTTACTCATTCATTTGCTCACTTATTCTTTTCTCTCTTTCCTATCTCTCCCCCTACCTCTCTCTATCTCTCTCTCTCTCTCTCTTTCTCTCTCTTTCTCTCTCTATCTCTCTCACTCTCTCTCTCTGTCTCTCTCTCTCTCTCTCTTGCTCTCTCTCTCTCCCTCTCTCTCTCTCTCTCTCTCTCTCTCTCTTGCTCTCTCACTGTAAAAATGTTTGCAGCGATAAATATGTTCGCTGGTCGCTGCGCATCGGTGGTTTGGCTTGTGCAACCATCCATGCAGTTGCCACTGGCAAGTGACAGTAGGCTAGGTTCTATAAGCATCTTCTATGGCAACGGAAATGTATACAGTAATGTGGATTTGAATACAGCCCGAACGTTTACAACGTTAACGTTTAAGGGGAAAAAACAGTTAAAAGTTAAACCGAATGTTAAGCAATAAGCCCTTTCTTCGCTAAATAGCGAATACTGATTGGGGGGGGGGGGGCAAAAGTCCCGTGTCAGCGTTTCACGATGCTCTGACGCTAAATTATTTGCATTAGAATCAGGAGTCTATTCAATGATGATTCGAGAATATTGATCAATGGTATTCATCCATATATGCGCATAATATTGATTAATATAATCCAAATATCGAGTATGATCCATAAATCCAATGATATTGATGACTCTGGTTAGAATGGTGTGTGCGTTTGCCTGTGTTGTATGTGCGAGCTTGTTACTGGGAGAGATGGAGAGAGGGCAACGGGAACGCCGCATGTAAAAGGAATTAATGAGAAATTAGAAAGACCGCGCACGCACACACCCCTCTCTCGTCTCTCTCTCTCTCTCTCTCTCTCTCTCTCTCTCTCTCTCTCTCTCTCTCTCTCTCTCTCTCTCTCTCTATCTCTCTCTTTCCCTCTCTGACTATGCCGCTTCCATTATTATCTCTATCGCCTTTTCTCTCTGTAGTTCTCCCCACTTCTCTGTCGCTCTCTCGCTCTGATTGTCTATTTTGTAATTTTGCTCTCAGTCTCTGTATTACTGTCTAAGCCCCTCTCTCTCATGTTTTTCATGGAAGGAAATGAGATATGCTGTAAATGTCAAAGACATTGCAGAGCTACACATACATATAGCATATACATAGCGGGTATATGTACATGCTCATATATATTAAATTTGTTTTGCATTACTAATATATTATTCTGTTATCTGTCTGGTGCACGGGCAATATATACGGCAGCATGGTACTATACTACTACATGATTGGCTAATTTATATTCGTAAAATAGCATGTCAAAGAAATATACATAAAAAGTATTTTTAGTGAGCCTCAGCATCGGTGTTATGACGAAAGTCAGTAGGACTTAAAATATGAAAATTTAGGCGTTATTTAATAGCAATCTACAAGAAACTAAGCAATTTATGTTTTTACCAGAGTGAACATTTTTCGGGGAATTGCCCACAAAGTAAAACCAAATAGCACACAATATTGGTGCATATACGTGTAATAATTATTCTAGCTAGGAATATCTGTGTTCCCTACTACCCAACTATCATGCTCATTGACAGGTTTCTATTTTGTTTCAGTCGATTCTTGGAGTCTTATTCTATGTCAGAAGTCCGAACCTTGTTGAAGACTTGCCGATTAAGGAAGAAGATTTTGAAGACTATGACAAGGTTATAGAAGCCTATCATACAAATGCATACAACTGCTGGATAGCTGCTGGATTGTACGTAGTCACATTGGCCTTCTCTGCTGTGCAATTCAAGTTGAACAACCAGGCAAGCTACACCGTGTAATACGCAGAAGCCTACATTTGAATACGGAACCCTCATCCCCCGCAATGATGAAGGCAAATTGTGATCAAACAAACACTATACCATTCTGCCCTTGGGGGCTAGGATGGATAACAATAATAAAATTCATAGTAGTTGTGGAATAATTCAACTTCAGTTAAAATAAAGACTATTCTGGTATTGTGATTAGGCAAAACACTGAACTTTATTGCTTATTGCTTGTGGTTTATTATGTTATTTTATGAATATAAGTATTTCTGTGTGATGCAATCTGCATAGAGTACTTAGACTAATTTGTGAAGGCTGACGTGTCACCATTTAAATCACAATTAACGTATATTTTCTTATTCATTAATGTCCTTTTTTTCCTGTATTCTATTCCATTATCCTCCATTCCCTAAAAAATGTCAAATACATTTTGGATAAAATTGTTATCCATCATGCAGTTTAGATTGCTGAGTGAAGGCTGGTAATGATGTGTATCACCTAGATGGATCTATGATGACATAGTCTATGATACCAGCAGTTGAAGATCAGGTTACAAAAATTTCGATGCCAAACTCTGTGCCCAAAAAGTCAGTTTATAACATGTGATTACAATCACCTAATTAATGACGTTTGGTGTCAACCATTTGGTGTTTTAGATAGAAACATTTCACCATGTTCAAACTTGTATGATCAAGCAATCAGTTGGCATAACAAATAATATGATTCTACTATCCCTGCACACTGTCACAGCTATTTATGTACAGGAGAATGTCATAAGAAAGTTTTGTTGCAAGCTCGCTAGCTAATAGTTGTGTTTCTGCATAACTGTATAAATTGAATTGTAATTGGCTAATTGCTACAAATTGAACCGGTCCTATTTAGAGTGGGATAATATTTTCGTGAGAATATAATAAGTGTTTATTTGTGTTCGGTACTACATTAATTAATCTATGTATCTCTCCAATATCATAGAATGCAGGCCATTGGTCTTGTGTTATTGTTTCGCCCAGAGAGGGCATAGCAATGACGTTAAAATGTATTGCCTCGGTCATATGACATGTTGTATTGGTCACTAGTATTGTTGTGTAGAAACCGTGACCGTGACTTTGACATTTCTGTTCACTGGCTGAGTGTTTGACAAGGTTTCATATGAACAAAATTGATTCTTCAAATGAATTGAGTGTTGGTAAATAGTATAGACTTTAGGGGTATGTATTTCTGGATACTTTCTTTTACATTTTAACAATTTGTAATGGTCACTTTTACAGTGTTCAGTCAATACTAAACATATTGACATCCATGTACATAGTCTTAGATGTCTGTGTTAGGTGTAAAATAATGAATATCTAAAGTGTTTTGTTACATAATATAATATGAAGTCAATTATATAGTTTTCTTTTGTTATGACATTAATAAGAATAAATTAACAAGGCAGTTATTAATGTAATCAGGTGTGTTCTTTCTTTAGACATGTGGTAGTGTTTGATTATTATAGTATATTGTAAATTTGGTGTAAATATGGCAATTTCTGAGGGTTAATGTCTTCAGTTAACTGTAAATGTTTGCCAGCGATAATATTTCGCGGTCGTGGCATGGTGGTGGCTTGTGCAACCATCCATGCAGTTGCCACATGGCAAGTGACAGTAGCTAGTTCTATAAGCATCTTCTATGCAACGGAAATGTGATACAGTAATGTGGATTGTGAATACAGCGAACGTTTTACAACGTTAACGTTTAAGGGGAAAAAAGTTTAAAGTTAACCGAATGTTAAGCAATAAGCTTCTTCGCTAAATAGCGGAATACTGTTGGGGGGGGGGGGCAAAAGTCCCGTGTCAGCGTTTCACGATGCTCTGATCGCTAAAGTTATTTAGCATAGAATCAGGAGTCTATCAATGATAGACTCCTGATAATATTGATCCAATGATTCATCCATATATCGATAATATTGATAATATAATCCAAATATCGATGATATTGATCCATAAATCCAATGATATTGATAGACTCTTGGTAGAATGGTGTGCGTTTGCCTGTGTGTATGTGCGAGCTTGTGTACTTGGGAGAGATGGAGAGAGGGCAAGGGAAACGCGCATGTAAAAGAGAATTAATGAGAAATAGAAAGAGCGCACGCACACACCCCCCTCTCTCTCTCTCTCTCTCTCTCTCTCTCTCTCTCTCTCTCCCTTTCTCTCTCCCTTTC
>NW_014577099.1:449049-451451 GCF_000485595.1 Priapulus caudatus | reverse complement strand
ATTCCACATTGAGAGAATTCAGCTGCCTTGGCGGAGGTCTGTGCTCTCCGAGTGCTCTAGTATTATGGATAAATTTGTCCTAAAATGAACATCGTTCGGTTAAATAGCATTTAGGTATAAATATAATTGCACCTTTGTGATTAGCCCTCGGTCTGTAACGTGCAAAATAAATTACCAAATGCGCAACTTTATCAGGGTGGCAGCAAGGTCGCGGGTGTCAATGGCGCCGTTCAAATTTCGTAGCGTTGATGTATAATTAATTATAACAATTAAATTAAGTATCTGGTAACAAGTATGTGTGGGTATAGACGATTTGTTATACAGTAAGTAGTAAGTACAGTTGTATGCAGTAAAATCCTAGAGTCTACTATCCCTTTAACATAAGCATTAACTTTACGATGTTTCTGACAACGGCTATATGAGCTATCTTTCAAAATTGCAATATATCTATGATTAAAGGAATACTTCACTCTAGGTTCTAGGGTTATTTTCAGTTGATTTAGATTAAAATTACGCTACATTAAAAATTTCATGGTTCAATCACCGTTAGAAATATTTTGAAAAATGTTTTAAAACTAACGACTGCAGTTTGATTACAATGACGGTGGCGCCATTCAAAGCGCACTATCTGAAAAGTTGCGCAAATGGACTTTTCAGCCAAGGGCTACAGACCGAGGGTGTTTCTTATTTATAAATTTAAGAGCAAAAGGATTGCAATATTTTATAAACGACATATAGTTTCAGTTATAATATGGATAAATTTGTCATAAAATGAATATCGTTTGGTTTAAAAATAGCATTTAAGTATAAATATAATTGCACTTTTGTGGTTAGACCTCGGTCTGTAACTTGCAAAATAAATTGGAAAATGCGCAACTTTTTCAGGGTGACAGCACGATCGCGGGTGTCATGTCAGCACCCAAAAATGAAAATTTCGAAATTCAATTTTGTTTTATGACAAACGTGAATGCGTAATTATAGATATTTGTAGGTAGGTGCTATTATTTATGAATCTACTGTCATAATATGCTCTTAAATTCTAGAGTAGAGTATCTCTTTAAAGGGATTCTTTATTCTAGGTTCTAGGGTTATCAGTTAATTTAGGTTAAAATTACGCTACATGAAAAGTTTCATGGTTCAATCACCATTCGAAATATTTTTTTTTAATGTTTTAAAACTAACGGCTACAATTTGATTACAACGATGGTGGCGCGACTCAAAGCGCACGATCTGAAAAGTTGCGCAAAACGACTTTTCAGCCAAGGGCTACAGACAGAGGTGTTTCTTATTTATTAATTTAAAAGCAAAAATATTGTAATATCTTATAAACGACATATAGTTTCAGTTATATTATGGATAAATTTGTCCTAAAATGAACATCGTTCGGTTAAATAGCATTTAGGTAAATATAATTGCACCTTTGTGATTAGCCCTCGGTCTGTAACGTGCAAAATATATTGGGAAATGCGCAACTTTTTCAGGGTGGCAGCACGGTCGCAGGTGTCAATGACGCCGTTCAAATTTTGTAGCGTTGATGTATAATTAATTATAACAATTAATTTAGGTATCTGGTAACAAGTACATGTGGGTATAGACGATTTGTTATACATGTATACAGTAGTATACATGTGTAAGTACAGTTGTATGCAGTAAAATCCCAGAGTCAAATATCTCTTTAAGTATATTGCATTCTGTTATTTGTATTCACAGTTACTGTTATAAGTGGCATACTGATGGTCATCCTGTTTGTGTCTGAGCTTAACTACTACCTGACCACAGAAGTACATGCAGACCTATTTGTTGACACATCACGTGGACAAAAGCTCCGGATTAACATGGATGTTACATTCCCGAGGGTATCATGTGCCTGTAAGTTATGAAGTGTGTATACAATATATATATTATACAGTGGACCCCCGAGATACAAATTTAATTCTTTTCACATATTTGTTCGTATCTTGAAAAGTTTGTATCTCGAGCCCTATATAGGACGTATTTAGCAATTTACGTACAGCAAGTGCAATCATGAGAGCACAACCACCACATTCAATGAGTCACGTACTTAAACTGGATTATTGCACCAGGGAGAAATACTCATTTTACATACCAGGGTAATCCATCGGTAATCCAGGGTACCAGGTTTATTTCTTTTTAATTTCTTTTTAATTTTTTTCTGTTTAGGGTTAGGGTTAGGGTTCTAGGTGTAGGGTTAGGGTTAGGGTTGGGTAAGACTAATCCCCGGGCACTCTGTGAGGGTGAGCCCACAGTGTAGGAGTGGTCGGGTAGGGTAGGCCTAACTCTAACCTTAACCCTAACTCTAACCCTAACCCTAACCCTATCCCTAACCCTAACCCTAAACCTACCCTAAACCTAACCATACCCTACCCGACCACCCCTACATT
>NW_014577099.1:447523-449039 GCF_000485595.1 Priapulus caudatus | reverse complement strand
ATATATATATATAGCTATATATATATATGATGATGATAGATATATGAGAAAGAATGATGATATAGGCGTAGCCTGGGAGCTGGGCGTCCGGTAACCGGACGCGTAGCCACCAGTGTTGTAGTCGAGTCCGCACCCCCCGAGTCTGAGTCCGAGTCCGAGTCCGCGCCGTCCGAGTCCGATTCCGAGTCTGAGTCCACATCACCCGAGTCCGAGTCCGAGTCCAGTTTCGATAAAAAAAAAGGGAAAAATCGGAAAAGGGGAAAAAATCCGGGAAAAATTGGAAAAAATTGGGAAAAAAATCGCAACAGTGCATCATAGACATTCGAAAGTGTATAGTCAGCCGAAAACACAGAGACATGAGTCATACGAAATGTGTCAAAGTAACGGATCCATTTGTGTTTTACGAGAATGACACGGCTTGTTGAACCAAATGAAAGAGTGCTAGCACCTTCGAAGTTGTAGAAAAAGTTATATATATATACCAAATTCACACAAATAACTTGCGTGGTAGCCCATATTTCAACATATTTCATATAGAAAATTTTAGGGTTAGGGTAGTAAGTAGACAAATACGTACAAAACGGCACATGAAAAACACTATGATCTATGGATTACATGAATGTTAATATTTGGATATAATAGTTGGATTAATCTAATGTTATGTAAATTAATGTAATAGACTAAAAGTTTGTTTAGTGTTTTCATGTATTTACTTATGTATTAGTTTTATGTACATGTTAGTTTAATCATAAAGATATTTCATTCCAGTTTTGAGTATCGATGCAATGGATGTCACAGGAGAAACACAAATTGATGTTGACCACAATATTTACAAAGAACGGCTTGACCTACAAGGGAATCCAATGGAAGACCCTGAAAAAGAAGGTAGATAGCTTTCTTAATAGAAACCGATTATATAATTGTATCAGACGGTAATGTCATTAATTTTTACCGAACTGTAGTACGACCCACAGCTGTTACTATCCATGCTGCTAGCTGACAATAGTAACTAAACAGAATGATCGTGCTCTCTAAATATACATGCTATGTTTAAATCAAAACAAACACAATGAGCATTCCTTTCAAAGTTGTATGCACAATGTACTGCAGTTTTCCAACCCTCACATCAAATTTAAGCCAAAGTCGTTTATTTCCTCCTGGTTTTGTCATGAACTGTTGAAGCCCAGGCTTACAGTCCCATTGCTTCCTTTTGACTAGCGCTGATTCATTGTAGCCTTGTTTTAGCTGGCATTGATTTTTAGATCATATGCTTTCTGATATATATATTTGAGTGCATTAAATATTAAACTAAGCTAAACACCACAGTTTACCTTAGTTTAATATTTACGCAGTGGCTACGCGTCCGGTCATCCATTACAAAGCTCAGCACAGATTCTCAAATTCACGTCACGATTAGGCTATGCGCCCTTTCAAATGGTTGATTTTACTGGATTTACTATTGCTTCAAAAGTTTCAAAAACACATTTTTTGATAAAATACTTAAAGGTAAGTAATA
>NW_014577099.1:446391-447513 GCF_000485595.1 Priapulus caudatus | reverse complement strand
TTATATATATATATATATATATCATTTTTTATTTTATATTGAATCAAGTGTGGCGACCCCTTTCACATAATAACGAAGAGCAGGTAATAGTATTGTGTTCAACAAAAAATATAATCGTCACGCGAAATATCGCCGCCGTTACGGACACACCGGCAAAGCAGTGGCGCCACCAATGAAATATCGCTGTCTGTTCGCGTAGTGTTTCATGTATTATTTATGTGTTTATACGTGTCTGTTTTCTAATACCAGTGACATCGTGTACTTTAATCACTATTCATGATCAGTATACAATGCAAGCGAAAGATATTCTTCAAAAGTTACGGCGGTTTGATGCGTATCCAAAAACCTTGGAAGATTTTCGGGTGAAAACATTTGGAGGTGCAGCAGGTAACGTTAGTCGTTACACAAACTAGTAGTAGTAGTAGTAGTAGTACTAGTAGTAGTAGTACTAGTTAGTAATAATAGTATTACTATTAGTCGGGTTAGTCGTTACACAAACTAGGGCCCATTCCTATTTAACAACCCCAGGTTTAAAACCCTAACCCTAACACTAACTCTAACCCTAACCAAACTCACGACATTGGTGTGTAAACGCTACTTGAACCCAAACTAGTAGTAGTAGTAGTAATATTACTAGTAATACTAATAGTAGTATTATAGTGGCCAATATAGCGTAGAAGTAGAAGTAGAAGTAAATCACAATAACACCACATGCATGTTTTTAGCTCATCTGACATAGTCAGATGTATCATGTAGCTCTAGAACTATAGGCGTATAGCCCTCCGCTCCGCCGCAGGGCTATAGAACATGGGTACTATGACAATTTCCAGGGAGTAAGCAAAGACAACTTTTTGCGGATAATAACTTCTTCGGTACGCCAAATAAAGCACATTCTCTGCCGCATAAATGTCTTAAGTTACTATAAACACTACAATTAAACAGCAAACTATCGCATAAATGTTGTACTTGCTATATTACTCGTCGACGAAGATTGTTTATCAACTTTCAACCGCCATTTTTCGTTGCGCAGCGCTAGCGCAGTTCCGGCGCTTGTGAGCGGGCACAATGTATTTCCAAGTGGAGGGGTGGGCAGGTTGCACGGGGTTGCAAACCGCCATTTTT
>NW_014577099.1:412432-446366 GCF_000485595.1 Priapulus caudatus | reverse complement strand
ACCGAAAATGTAAATCCTCGGCAGGAAGAATGTTCTCGTCCGTGAAATGTAAAGATCCTCCCCCACGCTGCACCGTACAAGTTCCAGAGGGCACTAAATCCGGATCGCAAATTAATTGAAAAATTAAACAGGATTTAATTACTTTAAGTTAATTTTTTCTCACTTAATTAAATTAATTAAATTTTTCCCCAGCTTTAATTAATCTAATTAATTAATAAAAGAAATTCCAACATTGAGAGAATTCAGGGAATGCTGGCTTGGCGGATGGTTGTGTCTCAAAATCCCGATGGTTCGCTCGAGCTGCTTAAATATGGATAAATTATTTGTCGGACTAAAAATGAAGCAATCTGTTCGCGTAGTTATATGATAGTGCGTTTTAGGGTATAAATAATAATAATTGCCCTGTTGAGTGATTCAGCCCATCTGGTCTTGTAACGTGTAGCAAAATAAGATTACAAATTGGACAATCTTTATCAGAGCGTATGGCACCAGCAAGAGGTTGTGGGGTGTGTGACAAATGGCATGGCCTTTATCAATATTTCGTAGTGTTGATTCGTATAATTCAATTAGTGTTACAAGTTAAATTAAGTATCACTGGTGAACCACATATGTGTCGGGTTTTCAGGAAGAACGTATTTGTTAAGTCCAACCGAGTAACAGTATCGAAGTTGTGATGGCCCCAGTAAAAAGCGTGGATAATATGTTTCGCATGCCATTCCGAAGGTTCGGGCGTGACGTCAGTGTAAGCGTCAGTGTGACGTGCACCACCAGTAAGACCAATGACGCACGCGTATTTATGGAACTCGACGGTGCGTGGCGGTAAACATTCTATGCTCAACCGTTACTGTGATGATTGCTCACACACAGGGCATCTCGGGGGAGCCGGCGGCGGCGCCGACGCCACCTGCGTCACGGCCGCGGTTGCTGGCGGGTCACCGCTAGACTGCGGCGCCGGGTCCGCCGCCGGCCCGGCCCCGGCATATGTATGATACTAGGGCAATTACATAACTCTTCAGCCACCACACGTCAGGGTCAATGGGCCGGCCGGACCGTTTATTTCTTGAAAAGGTGGTGGGCTTCGAAATCCTTCCCAATGCCTGGTTTAAATTTTTTTACATTTTTCTATGTTCTTTTAGTCTTTAAACTCCATTTAAAAACCTATTGTGTGTTAGGTGTTAAAGTGTTAAAAGTGTTAGTATTACGGTGTAATTAAACTGGGTCTAAGTTAGGGTTGTAGCGGGTTAAGGGTTAGAGGCATCAAGGGTTAGAGTTAGGGGTTAACGGTTGGGTTAGGCTGTTAAGGGTTAGCGGATCTTGGTTAGGGTTAGGGTTAGGTTAAAGGTTTCGCCATCCAAAGGTTATGTGCGTGAAGGGTAAAGCCCATCACAGCCAAGCTGCGGTGTAATGCAGTTGCAACAAGCTTCTGTCATGCTTCTCTGTATTGCTTTCCCGGAGATAGGCCGACGTTCCAGTGTCGCCGTGACGTAACACTGAGATCGTCCCGCGCGCAAGACCTGTCGATGGCATGGGAGAAACATATACGCCCACCCGCAGTAAAATCCTAGAGTACTACTATCCGGCCTTTAAGCATAAGCAATATACACTTTAGGCGCATGTTTCTGAAAACGGCTATATGAGCTATCGTATCAAAATTGCACATATAATCATATGATTAAAGGAATACCATAATCACTCGCTAGGTTCTAGGGTTATTTTCAGTTGATTTAGATAAAACTTACGCTACACTTAAAAATTTCATGGTTGTTCAATGCACCGTTAGAAATATTTGAAAAGATGTTTTTAAAACTAACGACTGCAGTTTGATTGACAATCGACGGTGGCGGCCATTCCAAAGCGCAGCTAATCTGAAAATCTGCGGCAATGGGACTTTTCAGCAAGGGCTACAAGCACGCGAGGGTGCTTTCTTAATTTATAAAGTTTAGATGAGCAAGAAGGATTGCAGATAATTTTATAAACCGACAACGATAGTTTCAGTTACTAATATGGATAAAATTTGTCATAAAATGAATAGTCGTTTGGTTTAAAATATAGCATTTTAAGTAATAAATATAATTGCAACTTTTGTGGTTAGACTCCGTCTGTAACTTGCAAAATTTAAATTGGAAATGCGCTGAACTTTTTGCAGGGTGACTAGCACGGATCGAGCGCACGGGTGTCATGTCAGCACCCAAAAATGCGTCAAAATTTCGAAAATTAAATTTTGTTTTTATGACAAACACGTGCAATCGCGTATATTATTACGAATATCATGTAGGTAGGGGCTTAATTTATTTATGCAAATCTACTGTCATAATATGGTCTGCTTAAATTCTAGAAAGAGTATCGCTTTTAAAGGATTCTTTAATTCTAGGCGTTCTTAGAGGATTACTCAGAGTTAATTTAGGTTAACAATTCGCCTACTGAAAAGTTTCATCGGCTTGATGCACCATTCCGAAATATTTTTTTTAATCGTTTTAAAACTCAACGACTGACAATTATCACTTAAGACAACGATGGTGGCGCGACTCAAAGGCGCACGATCTTGAATAAGTTGCGCATGTTAACGACTTTTCAGGCCCAAGGGCTAGCAGACAGAGGTCGTTTTTATATGTATTTTAACAAAAGCAAAATATTGTAACATGGAGATTTAAGTAAAACGAGCATAGTACGTTTCAGTTATATGTATGGAGAAGTTTGTCGCGTAAATATGAAGCAGACGTTCGCGTTAAAATAGCATTTAGGTAATATATAAACATAAGATTGGGCACCTTTGCTGATTAGGGCCCTCGCTCACGTAAACGTGCAAAATATATTGGAAATGCTTGGCAACTGTTCTTCGAGGGTGGAGAAGCAGCACGAGTCGCAGTGGTCATATGAGCCGTTTCATATTTTGTAGGCCGTTGATGTATAATTTAATTATAAGCAAATTAATTTAGTTTTTTTTTTTTTTTTTATTCACCACACCCCATGGTAAACCAAGTACATTGTGGGTATAAGGGACGATATTGTTAATAATCATGTATACAGTAGTATAACATGTGTAATACAGTTGTACTGGCAGTAAAATGCCGGCAGGAGTCAACATATCTCTATAAGTATACTTGGCATTCTTGTGATTTGTATTCAGCAGTTACCTGTTATAAGTGGCATACTGATGGTCATCCTGTTTGTGTCTGAGGCTTAACTACTACGCGTGACGGCACAGCCAAGTAGCATGCGACGCTTTTGTTGACGAGCATTCACGGAGGAATGGAATGACAAAAGCTCGCGGATTACATGGATGTGTACATGTACCCGAGGTCTCACTGTGCCAGTAAGTTATCGAAGTGTAGTATAAAATAGTATTATTTAAAGCAAGAATATAGACACGGCCCCCAGATCAAATTAAATTCTTTTTAACAGAGTTTTGTTCGTATGCTTGAAAAGTTTGTATCTTCGAGCCGCTATAATAGGGACGTATTTAAGCAATTTTACGTACAGCAAGTGCAAATCATAGAGCACAAACCCCGACATTCAATGAGTCAGCGTACGTAAAGCTGGATTCTTGGGACACGCAGGAGAAATACTCATGTTTACATACCAGGGTAATAGACCATAGCTGTTTATTTCTTTTGTATCTTATCTTTTTAATTTTTTTCTGTTTAGGGTTAGGGTTAGGGTTCCTAGGTGTAGAGGTTGTAGGGTTAGGTTCGGGGTAAGGACTAATCCCCCGGCAGCTCTGTGCGGGGTGAGGCGCCACAGTGTGAGGAGTGGTCGGGTCAGTGGTAGGGCCTCCCACTCTAAACGCTTAACCCTAACGTCTAACGCCTAACCCATGAACGCCTATATCCCTAACCTAACCGTAAACGCTACCCTAACCTAACGCGAGATACCCCAACCCACGACTGCCGCTATACAGTGCATCGAACACACAGGGCGCCGGTCGCCCGTCGCTCAATGCGACCAAAACCGTCTGGCTGGGGCGACTAAAAATACCAAAACAAAATATTAACAGGCGCCAAAAATTTTATATCTTTGGGCGAAGTACAAATTCTCTGTTGCGGTCGTTAAACTGAACGCAAACAGCGGCAAAACAAGTGCTCAGAGTTCGATTTATCAGGCAAACTCGCGGGACACGGCTTTCGCTAGTTGTAACCCATCAGTTTGCGCTATTACAATCATCGCACCACGGCAAGCGAGCGAGAAGGAGATGAGCGATTTTGTTCACTGTTATATATACTGAAGATTGTCAGACGTACGCCGTACGAGTGCTCGTAGCCCGACAGCGAGGGACGGGGCCATGAACTTATAACGCAGGCACCGATCGCCTAATAGTAACGCGATCGATCGAAACCACCGCGCGCCGCGTCAAGCGCCGGCGATGCAAAGCCGCCGCATACCGGCGATAGGACGGCTCAATACTGACGGCCTCTCTGTGATTGGTAGAAACCAAGAAGGTAGGCTCGTATAAGCTCCTAGTCTCACTGGATGAGCGTGGGGGATGTGATGTGTGTGCCAATCTGTGTCGATTATTAGTAAAGTTGATTAACGTGGTCAACACTCATGAAGCAAGCGACAGCGTCACGGTTGGGCGGTGGCGTGCGTACGTACCGTGCGTGTGTACGTTACACGCTAGCGGTGCGAATGCGTGGCGTGTGCGATGGTACAAGCAAGGCCACGTGCGTGCGTGCATGCATGCAACAGATATATAGTGCGTAGTGTATGCACGTACCACGTGTGTGGCGTGAGGACGTGTGCGCACGTACACACGTGCGTGCGTGCGTGTGTACCGGTACCACCGATCGGTGCGTGCACGGTGGTGGAGGTAGCGTAAACATGCGGCGTACAGGCGTGCGATGCGTCGTGCGTGTGCTACGTACACGTGCGCGTGTGTACAGTGGTCGCAGGCGTACACGTGCGTTTATTGCGATGCGTGCGTGCAATCGTGCACGCTGTGCGGCGTGCGTTCGTGCGAGGCGTGTGCTGCACCGGTAGCACGTGGCGTAGTGGCGTGCAACAGTACAGCGTGCGTGGATGCGTAGGTGCACGTACCGTGCGTACGGTGCGTAGCGTGCCGTGCCGTAGCGCTGCATGTGCAGCGTGGTCGCGTTGCGTGGTGCGTGCGTGTGTGTGCATGTCACGTGCGTGCGTGCGTGCGTGTGATGTGCACGTAACACGACTACGACGTACGTGGCGTGTGCACGTACACGATGCGTCAGTGCGTGCGTGCGCTGTGGTACGTACACGGGCAGTGGCGTGTGTCGTGTACGTACACGTGCGTGCGTGTGATTGGTGCCACGTGTGGTGCGTGATTGTGCACGTGTAGGCGGTGCGTTATATGTGGGGCACGGTGTGGCACGTAACGAGCGTTGCGTGGCGTGTGCACCGTAGCACGTGCGTGGCGTGGCTGGTGTACGTATAGCGTGGGCTGCCGTGCGATGTGTGCACGTAGGGCGTGCACGTGAACGTGCCTACACGTGCAGAATTTGCGTTGCCTGGTCATAGTGCCACCGTGCGTGCGTGTGTTGATCGCACACGATAAAGACACGTGACGTGCGCTGTGCACGTACACGTGCGTCGGCGTGCGTTGTCGCACGTACCACGTGCGTACCGCCGTGCTTGCTGGCACGTGTGCGTGCGTGCGTGTGCCACAAGTCAACAGCCGTAGCGGGTGGCCAGGTGCACAGGCGTAACAGATTCGGGCGTGCGTGGCGAGTGTGCACGTCCAAGTGCGTTGGCGTGTGCACGTACACGTGCGTGCGTGTGCACGTACACGTGCGTGGCGTGTGCACGTACACCGGCTAACTACGAACACTCGGCTTATAAGCGAAAACAACTGCGCAAGCTGGATGACAAAAGAAGCGTCAAAGGGTGGCCGCCTGTCAGTGTAGTATGGTAATCTATTTATGTTATTTTTAGTTGAGCTAGTAATTTATAATGTTTTCTCATAAAATAATGTAGCTTGCGGGTATGCTGGAGAACACCTGCGAAATTTCGTCGAGTGTTTACGGGGCACCGGTCGTCAGCTCGTGTAAAGTTACGCAAGAGGTTTAGCGTAAATTTTAGCTTTGATTTAAATTGGCAATCCCTAAACGGCCTCGCGCATTGCGCGTACGCCGAATCGTACGCAAATTACTAAATAGCTGTGTTGATGATCCAACTAAAAGGCCTAGGACACACTGTGCGAGGTTTTCTAGCGCGCTGGCCGCTTGCGATGCGATAAATTACGGTGCCCGAGTCGGCGCCGCGGTGTGTGCGGTTACGACGGCAGCGTGATTTGCAGCGATGCCAAATACGCCCGGCTTGAATCGCTCGCATTCAATCATGTTTGATATTTCCGCACGGTTTCCATCGCTGGCGTACAGCGCATGCGCTTGCGCGCAGCCGGCGCAGCAAGGGGTACACGTGCGAAAAATGCCAATGGAAAATTGCTGACCACTTTATCATTTTGGGCCGTAGAATATAAATTTGCGGTGCCCAAAAAAAAAATTTTTGGGATCCACCCCTTCGGCTGGCCCCGAGTGTCTAAGCACTGCCCTACATTGTGGGGCTCGTCCTTCACGCAGAGTGCCGCGGGGATTAGTCCTTTCCGTTTTAGGGTTCAGGAGGTTCACATGCGTGTGTACACATGTGTATCTATGGACCCGAGCGATTCCTCGAGTTGCGCAGGCCACTAAACCGTTTGCTATTTCCGGAAAAATGAAAGTTTTTTCTCACACCCGATACCAGATTGCCTTAAGCTGAGTCACCGGAAAGAGAGCGCGCTAGTACGGCCTATGCCCTGAATTGCGCTGCATTCGTAAGACGGTTTGGTATGTGTGATTTTATCGACTTGTACAATACATTAACGTTCAAACGGAGCTCGTTTGTATCTTGAAAATTCGTTTGTCGCAGCCATTTCGTATCTTCGGGGTTCACTGTATATACTAATATATATAATGATATATTATATTACCAAATTCCGACAAATAACTTGCGTGGCTAGCCGCATATTTCAACATATTTCATATGAGAAAACTTTAGGGTGTAGGGTTATGTAAGTTAGCAAATACGTACAAAAACAGCAGCAGCTATGACAAAACACTATGATCTATGGATTAAACATGAATGTTAATATTTGGATATCAATAGTTATTGCATTAATCCTAATGTTATGTAAAGCAATGTAATAGACTAACACAGATGTTGTTTAGTGTTTTCATGTATTTCCTTATGTATTAGTTTAATGTATACATGTTAGTTTAATCATGAAAAGCATATTTCATTCCAGTTTTTCGAGGTATGCGAGCACGATGGATGCAGCAGGAGAAAACAATGTATACCACAATACTAGCATTACGTGACGCACGAACAATGACGGTTACAAACTGCAGACCACGGCTTGAACCAGGCCTAACCAAGGATCCCAAATGCGAAGACCGACTGAAAAAGAAAGCGTAGATAGGCTTCTGCAATAGAAACCGATTATATAATTGTATCAGACCGGAGTAATGTCATTAATTGTTTACCGAACTGTAGTACGACCACAGCTAGTTACTATCCATGCTGCCATAGCTGACAATAGTAACTAACGCGCAATGAATCGCTGCTCTCTAAATATATCATGGCTATGTTTAAATCAAACAAACACAAATGAGCATTCCTTTCAAAGTATGTATGCCCACCAATTATACTGCAGTTTTCCAACCCTCACAGTCAAAATTTAGGCCAACGTCGTTGTATTTCCTCTGGTTTGTCATGAACTGTTGAAGCCCAGCTTACCAGTCCATTGCTTCCTTTTGACTAGCGCTGATTCATTGTAGCCTTGTTTAGCTGGCATTGGATTTTACGACTCATACCTCGCTATTCTGATAATCCACATACATAACAACTTAATATAAATATTTATATATATATATATATTATAGAGTGCATAAATATTAAACTACAGGCTAAACAGCCACAGTGTGGTGTTAGCTAGTTTAATATTTACGCAGTTGGCTACGCCGTCGCCGTCATCCATTAGCAAAAAGCTCAGCAGCAGATTCCCAAATTCACGCTCACGATTTAGGCTATGCGGCCCTCTTCAAATGGTTGATTTCTACTGGCAGTTATCTATGCTTTTGTTTTTCAGTAAAGTTTCAAAAAACACCATTTTTTGATATAATCACTTAAAGCTCACATATGCACGCATCAAACGCTATTTCTCCCAGTTACTACGACTAGGCAAAATACTGTCGTGTCATGCAATCTATACTAGCCCCCGCCCTATGGCTAAAATAAACTCGTACTTCCTGACCTCATTTCACTGGCGCGGTTGTCTTATACAAAGGTATTTTGAAAATACCTCCTAATGGTTGTTGACGGGAATTCTCCCTCCGATGGTTGTTGACAGTGTCCCCAATACTCCAAGCAACCGTGGCAGCGTGCCGCGGTACAGCGCGTACGGGCGCAGGAAGAGATGAAAAACTGCTGCGTCACGTCACACTTTGATGTTATGGCTTTTTTGAAAACAATTTAAGCGTTGGCGCCTGACTTACCGATATTCGCACCGTCTTTCTTGTTGGGACGCGCACGTCAAATGCGAAAGAACTAGAAGTTTATTTTGTCATACAAGGTAGTGTGATTATGCGCATGACAACGACGAGTATTGCAGTCTAGTACTGGAGAAATGAGCGTTTGGAATTGCCGCATGTGCAAACGCCTTTCAAAGTAAGTAATATCTCTGGTAAAAACTCTATTGTTTATTGTTTTTTACTGCAACAAAATATAGTTGGGTTCACATAAGATAATATGATGATCTAGAAATATATATGAGAAAGAACAGGGGGGCGAGATAATATTATTATACATGATAGATATATATATGATATATATATATATATATATATATAGTATATAGTATATATATATATATATATATCTATAGGCTATATATATAATATGCATGATGATAGATATATGAGAAAGAATGATGATATAGGCGTATGCCTGGAGCTGCGGCGTCCGGTAACGGACGCGTAAGCCACCAGTGTTGTAGTCGAGTCCGCACCCCCACGAGTCTGAGTCCGAGTCCGAGTCGCGCCGTCGAGCTCCGATTCCGAGTCTGAGTCCACATCACCCGAGTCCGAGTCCGAGTCCAGTTTTCGATAAAAAAAAAAGGGAAAAATCACGGAGAAGGGGGAAAAAATCAGGAAAAAATTGGGAAAAAAATCGCAACAGTGCATCATAGACATTCGAAAGTGTATAGAAGTACCGAAGTGATGACGTCACGGTGGCATGACACACGAGCCTGCTGGTTCTACACAATCATATGCTCTGGTAACATTAACTGCGTGTCGTGTTTTGTACCGCGATTGTAACCATCATTATGAGAGTCATATTGGCAGTTTTTATAGATTTCCAAAGGATGGAAGTGAAAAGCAACGCGGAAAAAAAATTAATTGAACCCAAAAAATTTAAAAAAAAAAAAATTTTTTTTCTTGAATTTTTTTTTAAATTCATTAAATATTGTAAGAACGACTTGCTACCGATGCTTTACCGCTGTCTGCAGCGCACACACATCGTGTTTTACGTACGCACAACAGTTGACCCTCTGGCTACCCATGGAGCCAGTGGCTTGTGTGAGAACCAGCCGTACGTTGTCTTGCAACGTGACGTCACACTCGGTACTCTATAGTCAGCCGAAAACACAGAGAACATGAGTCATACGAAATGTGTCAAAGTAACGAGACCATTTGTGTTTTACGAGAATGACACACACGGCTTGTTGAACCAAATGAAAGAGTGCTAGCACCTTCGAAGTTGTAGAAAAAGCGCAAAGGGACGAAGTGACAGCAGATTCAAACCAAAGGGACAAGAATCTTAATCGAGCCATTGAAACCGTTACAGAGATTAGGCGCGTGTTATCTAGACAAACCTAGGAGTTTAGTTTTAAATTCTTGTAAACTGCGTGTTACAATATGTACAGTTGTGTACTATGTATGTAGTAGCCTCGACCCGAGTCATCGAGTCCGGAGGGCTTGAGTCCGAGTCCGAGTCTGAGTCATTGCACTCCGAGGCCAAGACCGAGACCGAGACCAAGGAAAACGGTGTCGAGGCCGGTCTCTAGACTAAGACCGGTCTCGAGACCTACAACAATGGTAGCGACGGCCTAATATTTAATGCACTCAAATATTTAGCAGGGAATTTTCACACAGTGACAGTGTGTGCGCCTACTATTTGATAGACTACTGGCACACAGTGTGTGCCCTACTATTTGATAGACTATCAATGTAATTTTTAGTATACTTGTGAAAATTTATGTCATGTAAAATTGAACGTGTCTGCTTGTTTATCTTTCAGTCATTGGTGACAAGTCTGAAGATATTATTGAGGTATGTACAAAATAACTGCAATTTCACACAAAAAGCAGCGATACTGCTGTGTAAATTTTATCTGTGTAATTGATTTATTCTAATATTATGAATATATATAAAATTAGGTAACACAAGTATATGTAATAACTAAATGTTTACCTTATTTGTCTATAATAATTATGTAAAAAATATCTGTTTTAACAGTCTCTGAAGCTTACCCTAAATACAAGCAGATGTGAAAGTTGCTATGGAGCAGAAACCTATAACGGACAGTAAGTGAATTGTTTTGGTTCATTGAACCTATTCAACTGGCATAGAAACACAGGACATCCATAATACACTAGGTGCTAGAGTTCTAGGTGTTAATGGCAGTTTATGTGTAGGTGCTGTAACACATGTGAGGAAGTGAGAGAAGCTTACAGGAAGAAGGGATGGGCATTCATAACGCCGGCAGAAATAGAGCAGTGCAAGCGAGAGGGTTTCACGGAGAAGCTGGAGAAGCAGCAGAATGAAGGCTGTCATCTCTATGGATATCTGGAAGTTAATAAGGTAATGGATTCATGACATACTGAAGTTATTATCTCTTGATTAAATCGAAAAATTAAACAATTAAAAATTTCATACATGTAGACAAGTTAGGTCTCAATTGTTAGCAGATATATTACTGATTACTCCAGCATAAAAATTGCTAAGTTTGGGCTGCTGTTATAGGGTATAAAACAACAAAAGAACAGCAAACTTGCACCTGGATTCCTAAGGTTTGCAAAATTGAAATATAAGTAATGCTATCACAAAACAAAAGTGTACATGTTTATGTATCGTAAATATTTCTATACTACCATATCTCGACATGTAGACAAAGGCAAGGGTAACACAGTACAGTGTACAGCCTGGCAGTGTCGGCACCAGTCAATAGCATCTCATGAGATTCGAGAATCATGTGCTTATTGATGTAGATATGTGTAAACAAATCTATTTCAAAATGCAGATCAATGCACGTATCGCTGAAAGTGATGTGTGAGTTTTCTAAGACATGTTAGACATAACTGTATACACTTGGTGTTAATAAAATAGTGCCAGTAAGTATCAGAACAGTCAAGAAAATATGAGAACGGTTGGGGAAATGTGAAATTATTGCTTTAAGCTGATGAAACATGGTTCAACATTTGTTGCCAACATCAGCCACCTGCCATGTAATGTTGCATAGAAGCCGTGCTGTTGCAAGAAAAAATGCACTACATATCGCACGACCATGTCGCTGGAAATTGGAAGCGATTCTAAATATTTTTGCTGTTATAGTTGTTGTTAGACTGTATCATGTGAGCCTGAAACAGCTCATTGGAAACAATAGTTTATAATTTCCTCAACTTTCATCAAACATTACGGCCCATCGTTGTCGCTGCAGTGTGTCCTGACCTTTAACTCCAACTGACATTTTCTATATAATAATCATTGGTTTATATATGACCACGAGATACATCTGTGCCCGTGCACAGTTCCATGCTCATATTTAGCCCTAATACAAGTAATAATGAGCGTGAGCAAAAGATTTGGTTAAAACCTAGTAGTATTTCCATTATCTTGTGCTTCCATCATGTGTATTTCCAGCATGTGCTTCCTCTCGACCTACCAAATTAGCTATTACATCTGATTGAAACTATGTTTCGGTTACTCTTTGTCTGTGTCCATTAAAAATTCTTCCTTGCTGTATTGCAGATTTTTTAATCACTATCCCAATGACTAAACTTGAGTCTAAGGTGTAAATTTGTTGCAAGTATTAATTTTTTATCCTATTTCTTTATATTTAATTTGTAACCATGTTTCATATTTAGAAAAGTGTGACACTAGTTTTGACAATTGATTAAACAGGTTGCTGGAAACTTCCATATAGCACCAGGGAAAAGCTTTCAGCAACATCATGTTCATGGTGAGCCAGTAGTGTTTTGAATACTACTGTAATAATTAAGTGCATTATAGCTTATCATATATTATATACGATTTACATAACAAATAATTGAGAATCTGCATTAAAAGGATTAACTGTATATAACAATTGCCACTTATCAATGTACAAAATTAACAAGGCATGTTCTTTGACTTAAATAAATTTATGTGAATGCAAAGTTATTTTAAATGATAAAGATTCTGATTTTTTACAGTTCATGACTTGCAGGCATTTTCAGGTACAAAGGTAAGATAAAGCATGATCTTTCACTTTTAATTAAGTCAGTACAGTGTAACACTGATTATGTAGCACAACAGCAATAATGGTGGGGTTTATGTCAAATTATATGAGATGCGAAAAAACTGTGCAACGTCTCTATGACATAACTGTTCTATAAGAGGAGATTGTCTGCTGTATTCACTGTTGTATCAGCTCTGTATGTTGCTGTAGTAGCTGATGGTTAGAATATGTGCTCTAACAAATCGTAGAGCCTGTATGTAAGAGTCGCTCAATGAAAACCCAAATGTTCTTTATATATGTATATATGTAAAAGTAAATGTCTGAGAACTAGGTTATATGTATAGTAATTTGTACTCTTGCAATAGAAGGATGTGTCCTGTATATATTTTGCTGCCTCTCTGTTGCAGTTTAACATGACCCACTCCATTAAGCACTTTTCCTTCGGTCAGGACTACCCTGGTCTGCAAAACCCACTAGATCACCTGGAAGTCGTGGCTCATAAAGGTAAAATGTTTTTATTTCATCTCTCATAATGAAATAGACCTTGTAGAGTGGCAATAGTGTGTATGCCTCCATCCATCTATCGAGAATAATGCTTCGAAATCTAAATGTGCTGGACCGCTGGTTTCATCTACTATGTTGATAATAATTATGCATCAAGGGTCAAGCTTTAAACAGTCATGCCAGGTCAGAGTTGGTGCCTAAAGGTCAAATGAGAACAACACAATCATTGCACAAATTTAAAGAGCTTCAACAACTTTTCCTATTTGAGATATAATGGCAATTAAAAAATGTATTATGCGTGTATATATGAGTTTAAGGGGTCAAATGTCGTTCTATGGCTTGAAAGGATTTTTATGTGTTCTAACAAACACAGTAAGCAACTAATTTATGCATGTGATGATCTATTCTTTCCATGTATTTATTTAAAGAAATAAGCTTAATGTGGAAGATAACTTTTTACATTAAAACAAAATTTACAACCATTAGGGAGTTGAAACATAATTGTGTGTATTTTATGAAAAGATTTGCAAGCTACAAATACAATTTGGTTCACTGCTGCATGACCATGGATGCAAATGTCAAATGTGTTTAGTTTTATGTGTGTTGATCAGGTATTAGGATGAGCCCAAAAGCAGACTTAAGCAATTGTCTGTCCTATTCACATTCACTGGTATTTATATTTCTGAGAGTAATGAATCTTTAACAACTACTTTTACTGCATGGTACTGTGATACCACACAAAACAAGAGTAATGTGTCCCAGAAAAAAACAATAGCAATATTAAATTCCGTTATGTGTGTCACGTTTTCCACTTCACTTCCATTATATAATTTAAGATGTGTTTCTATGTGTCTCCCCTAATTCAAGCGTAATTATGAATGCAGGGAAACATTTTAAAATAAATATTGATTATTTAATGATGTGACAGAGTGTAGTGATAATGCTGGGAGCGAGAGTGAATTAATTTAAAATAAAATTAGTACCTTATACCCAGAAAATTCTATGCGCAATACGCTAGTTGCAGGAATGTGCACATTCCAGACACAGTTTGCATGTAGGAGTTTCCTCAGGGTGGGAAGGTGTCTGATGGGTTAATGGCACACTTCAAAGCTGGCCTGGTAAACTTTTTATCAAGAGAAACAAACTGATCCTGTGCCCTCAAAAAGAGGAAGTCGTACGAAGAGAGAAACTACAGATCAAGATAATGCATGACACAAATTATAGTAATCACTGGAAAGTAAGATTGAAATATTGTGTTATCTGCTGTAGATTACTACAAAATGTGATTTTAAAACTGAAACCAGTATATTCATATTTCAGTATACAACAATGTATTGTTTTATTAATAGATTGTAACATATACATCACTGATATACATTGTAAATATATTTAACAATGTATTATATAACAGTAACAGTATACTTAATGATACAAAATACATTGTAAATATATTTAACAATGTATTATATTTCACTTCAGTATAATAACAAAGGTAGGTAGCCGGGTGCTGAAGTCGTTTTCTGTGTGCCGTTAGACTGCACTGTTTAACCTGTGTTGCGTGGGCTGGTGACAGTAGCGATCGACTCTGTAGTTGAGTCAATGCTTGGTAGCTCATGGTTTTACTGATTGTGTCTCAATGCTTTTCTCTTATACTCATAATTCTCTTTTTACCAAGCATCTTAAATCGTTACACGTGGATTTTTAGTTATGTATAGCAGAATTTTCAGAGTCACATGGACTCCTGCTGATGTCATTTCAGGAAGTCCAACAATCGTATCGAAATGAACCAGAATGTTACCGATTTCCTTATGTTTCCAATGCGAACAAGTGGGAATAATTGTAATTTCGAGGATATTGTGACATGATGGTTTAATTATCAACTTTTCCCCATATTTTTCTTGAAGTAGGTGTTAATAAGGGCAGGCACCTTTAATAATTCATTTAAAGAAAGTCGTCGTGTTACGTCTGTGCAGATATTTTGGGATATTAGGATCCACAAAATAGGAGCAATGTCTTGTGTCTTTAATATAGGCAATTAATGTTCACGCCGTCTTTCCACAAACCTCAGACTGGTGCCCATATTATTAAAGGCATACTAGGCCCATTGATTATGCAATGTTGACGAATGCTAAAGTAACTCGCACCTTGTGTAGTTAATAAGTACATAACCTTATAGCCAAACGCGTATTAGTTTGTCCAATATCACTGCTGGTTACATTACAAGCAAGACTTGAAATCGGTTGTTGATATTTATTTACGTGCCGTAAATGTCATCCAGGAGTCAATTGATGACGTAAACATTTGTGCGGCCCATATGTTTTGGACGCCAGATGAAATGTAGGTGTCAGCGGTGTAACCACGGCCACAGACTAAACATGGAAATGGAGTAAAACACGAGTACTAATCACGGACGCACATGGACAGCCCTGACAAAAAGTTCCTTATCACAGGCGTCCGTGTTTACGAAATCACTGATGATAGCATTGCGTACGGCCGAGCATGCGTGCGAAAATGTCCGGTGCACTATAAATCTGCATCACACCCGCTTCGCCGGCAGCGGTTTGAAACTGTAAACAACTGATTTTTTGGACTGCGGATTTCAATTAGACATCTTAGGTATTCTTAGTAACCAGCATATTGGACAAACTAATACTCGTTTGGATGTAATAAGGTTATGTAATTATTAACTACACAAGGTGCCAGTTATTCTAGCATTCGTCAACATTGCATAATCAATGGGCCTAGTATGCCTTTAATACTTCATGTGCTATTGCTATTAGACGAGTGACATGTAGTGACTGCAGTCAGGGCGCGTAGGCAATATTGATACTGTGTACGTGTTCTGAGGCAATACACCGTCATTGGATGGTAGCGCCACCAGGTGGATGAATGATTCATACTGTGCGCCCAGGCAAAGTATAAATTCGTGACGAAATCGGAAGCTCAATTTTAAAGCCAACATCACATTAGTTATAACCTGCGGTCGTTCTATGCTTTATATGACATGTTAAAATTACATAAAACGATCCTTAACAAAAACTGGTTTGTGAATATGTTGATCATATGACAAGAAAGAATAATGAATATCCTTATTTGTGATTTGGCTCAGTGGTCTAGGGGTATGATTCTCGCTTCGGGTGCGAGAGGTCCCGGGTTCAAATCCCGGCTGAGCCCGCTATTTTTGCATACGCAGCGCGAAGGTTACTTTAAATTTCCATTTCATTCCCTTATAAATCTATTTCTGTACTGTGATATATGCCATTTTATTACGATGTTTAGTATAACAATGTAATTTACAGTGAAATAGGGTGTATATAATATTCATAACATAATGAGTGAATAATAATAGATTATTTTTATTATTCACTCCTGATAATATATATACATATAAAACCTATGTTTTTAATCCATTGTTGAAAAATATTCCATAAAATGTTTCATAAATGTTCATATAAATTTATTTTCAATATATTATATTGATTCAAAATAGTGGCTACAACTGCTAATTCTGTGTGTAATGTGTAATTGTAATAAATCATGTATTATTATAATTCTTTATTCCAGATCAAATGATGTTTCAATATTTTGTGAAGATTGTGCCGACAACATATTTAAATCTGGATGAAAAAGTATGTTGAAAAAGTATATATATATATTTATTTATTTATATGCGTGCTTGTACAACGTATGAAGGAACCTGGTGGGGAATCCCTGTAGCATAGTAGACTACTGTATAAGCTGTATATTTCGCGGTGGTTTAATTTTCGCGAATTTCGCGAATGCATCCCCTACCGTGAAAATAAAAACACGCGAATAGTTCATACTGAATAATACCGAATAATTCATAATTCACCGACCGCAAAATTAACCACTTGCAAAAATTGTCTGTCAAGTCTGAATTCGCCAAAATATCTGTACTCAGAAAATACGGCTTATACAGTACGTTGTAGAAAGTGGTATGATAAAAAAATTCCCCTAGCTGGTAAAATATATATGTTGGGATTTAGCCCACCTCTCTAAAATCAAACTAACCTTGTCATAGTGTGGTCAGATAAGGCCGTTTATCAAATGCAAACTATCCCTCAAGCAACATTCGCAGTCATATTTAATACCCCATACAGAGAGACTACAAAATTGATCTTCTAGCCCAGACTAAATTTTTCCAGTGTTTACATTCTGTCTAGGGCTAAATACACACAAGTCCTAACTAGTAGACGGTACAGACTGCAAAATTTTAATGCTATATCAAACCAGTCCAAGCCAGGCTCGTGGTACGCTTGCTAAATCACAGCATACAGACACAAAATACACAGCAGAAGCTACTGGGGCTGATAGGGTCTATGTCCCCCAGGGTACTATCGGAGGGTACCCTGGGTACGGTTCGACATATCGGAACGCACCCTGGTAACTATCTGATATGCTGGATCGTACCTCGCCTACTCCACTAACGAGTCTAGGGAGTCGCCTACGCCTACTCCCTACCCCTAACCCTAACCCTAACCTTAACCCTAACCATATCAGATAGTTACCAGGGTACGTTCCGATATATCGAACCGTACCCAGGGTACCCTCCGATAGTACCCTGGGGGACATAGACCCTATGAGCGCTACTGGGCGTATTATTGAATATGGGTATTCCGATTATCCTGGCATGCCCTGGTAAACGCAATGAGGTGGGCCATGCCCGCGTTATCCCAAAAGTTATCCTGTACGTTGTTATCTGGGGCTAAACTGTGTGGGTAAGTAAACCAGACCAGATGTGGGGTAAATTTCTATATGAACATGCGCATAGCCTTGTTTGAGTACCTATATATTAAAAGTAAAAACGCAACTGGAATTGTCTGCAATTTCATTTTTGATCTGCAACTCACTATAGTGTATACTAATATAGCATAAACAACTTGGTTCATATAATGGCAAATGCATGCAGTCCTTGGGATGACAAAGAGGTAAAGAATCTTACTGCAATGTGGTCAAAAGAATCTACACAAAGGGTATAGGAAGGCACACATAAAAATGTGCATATTTGTACTTCTATTGCTGATAAAAGATACTGCTGTGTATTTGGTAATCTGTTAATATTCTTCTTTTGCTGTTATTACAGCTGTTGCTTTTTCTGCAATTTCTGTCTGCTATGAGACGTTACATGCTAAACTAAGCATGCGCAGCCAACTCATGCTACCTCAACCCGGTTTGTTGAGTGTTGTTTGTACGCTGCGAATTAGCGCGCGTCTGGCCAGGGACTGACCCAGAAAAGTTAAACGTAGGATCAAATTTTACAGTCTGTACAGGGTGTTAATTGTAATTAAACTGAAATAGTATTGGCACTAGTGAGCGAGCGAGCACTAAATTTCCCACTCGGTTCTTTCACACTTCACTGCTGAGTATTCAGGTTCAGAGCTAGTATATTGATTAGTCAGACCTGTCCCATGCTCCACTTACCTTTTTGCTACTGGAGGCCTTATTAATAGTACATGGCTAAATTTTCTGCAGTTGTAATAGAGAAAAGTGCCTTGAATTTTAAAAATGTATATGTCGATCATGTAATATTAAATGCTTCAAACATATATGTGAAGACAATATAAATTCTTCTTGTCTCATGCAGATGTGATGCAGCTCGCAAATGTTAGCGAGCATGTCTTGTATCCAGTGAAGGATTTAATCGATTTAAAATCTTACGTTATATTTCACTTTATCCCAAAAGGTTTTGTACACAAATCAGTACTCAATTACGACCAATTCTAAAGTAGTATCAGCAACGAGTGGGGACCAGGGGCTACCTGGAATGTTCATGATGTATGAGCTCTCACCTATGATGGTTAAATACACAGAGCAAAAAAGGTAATGATAATTTTATTCGTATTCTTTTTAGTAGTATCTCATCAGAAGTGAATAAATAAAATAAAATCTGTTTTTATTTATTCCTAATCTCTTGCACTTGCTTTTATATGACATTAAATTATTCTTGTTGATATCATCTCCAGACGCTTGTCTTATATGAATCAAAAGTTGGGTTTTGGGCAGCTCATTACAGTGTAATTGTTATATAACTGTTGTTATCTGTTTCAGGTCATTCTTCCATTTTCTCACAGGAGTTTGTGCAATCATTGGAGGAGTGTTCACAGGTATGTAGCTCTTATATCATTACCATGTTCATAAATACCCTAACTGTTCGACTCTACCAGACTTTTTAACCAACAACAAATTGCTGCTAGACATTTAAAATGTTTATGTTGTATACGTCTACAGACTGGTTCCGAAATGCATAGAATTTCAACTCGGTTGCAAATTCATGTCGCTATATTTGGCTCATGATAACATGGTAAGAGGCTCATGGAACATGGTAAGAGGCTCATGGAACATGGTAAGAGGATGCTTGGAGAATATCCTAACATTTGCAATGTCACCAATATAAACGACTTCACCCTTTGCACTTTATATTCTTGATATATGGTTGCAATGAGAAAAGCCATCTTCTGTGCAACAATCAAAGATCAGGCTCTCGTTGGGAACGATGGACATATTGTTTTGAGAACTGTCTGGTAGCTAGCAAACGCAGACGTTGCAGTTGATAAACAAAAGAAAGCCTTACTTCTACCTGTTGCCCGGTGAAGAAGGGTTTGATCCTAGTGAAGCACTTGGAGTGATAGATAGTGACACCTATGCCCCGATGAAAGCCGAACTAGACGATTATTTTGCCCCAAAGCAAATTAGGGAATATGACACTTTAGTATTTCGATAGGCTACGCAGCAAACCGGTAAAGCTCTAGATAAATTTCACTCCTGTTTGCAGCCACAAAGAAAAAAATTAGACTTCCATGATAAAAACATAGAGATAAATTCTCAGATCTAACAGAAGTGTTTGGATGGGAAATGAAGATAAAGGGAGTTAATGATACTGACATGACACTATCTGAATTACCTATGTTTGTAACCTTGCTACCGTCAAGGACACGTGAGACAACTATGTTGCACACAAAAGTTACGGTAGAGCCTGTGCAGGTCTATCGTGCGAGGCCGCGTCCTACAACAGGAAAGCATGCTCAGCATGAGGGAAGGCATGACACAAGTGTGGTAAACCCAATCAAAAAACAAATCGAACTAAAATCATTGGGGGGATTGTCAGGGAGTGATTGCCTGGGGGTAATTGTGCTTAGGGTGATTTTGTGTTATGGTGGGGGGAGGGTAGTTGTTCAGGCGTTGCCTTCCTACAGTGATAAGCTAAATGAACTGAGGGTTGAAGAAGGTGTGTTAATATGGGGAATGTGAGTCATTGTTCCAACTTCCACCACAATGCTGTGACCTAATGGTGCAAAAGTTGCATGGAACCCACCCAGGAATTGTGAAGATGAAAGCATTAGCATGCAGCTACGTCTGGTGGCTGGGAATAGACGCTGACAAGAACAGGTGAAAGATTGTGGTATGTGCCAGATCCATCGCCAGTTGCCGCCATCTGTGCCGATACACATGCGAGTGGCCAGGGCAGCCATAACATCACTCATATTAACTATGCAGAACCATTGGATGGACGAATGATTCTTGTCATTGTCGAGGCGAGTAAATATATTGATGCTCCTGTGGTAACAGCTGCAACAACTAGTTCCATACTCACTAAACTCCGGCAGACATTTGTGACCCTATGACTGCCGAGTACGATCGTGTCAGACAATGAACGGCACAGCACATATTTTACCAGTGCGGAATTCAAGAATGTCTGCAAATAAACCGTATTAGGCACATTAAATGTTTGCCCATACCGCCCAGCCTGTGACGGGTTAGCATAGAGGGCCATGCAAACAGTGAAAATGGGACGCAAGCTATCCCAGAGTGACCTGGTGGAGGACCCTCTGCACCGCTTCTTGTCTATGTATCGAGTAACACCACAGGCAACTACAGGCAAAGCACCAGCGGAGTTAGTGTTTAAGAGTATTTAGTGACCAAGAACCAGGCTGGATCTCGTACTGCCGTCCATACAAAACCGAGTGTTTGGCAAGGAAAGTCACGAGCAGCAGTGACATGTAAACCATAACGTGGACCAGACATTTTGTGCAGTCTGATGCAGTGCAGCTTGTCAACTTTCGGGGGACTTTGCAATGGTTGCCGGGGGTGATAGAGAAAAAGCTAGTACCACTGACAGCAGAAGTGAATTTTCAACCTTCAACAAGGGAGCTTGAACTTAATTCCACATTCATTTATAGATATCGCAAGCTCAAATTTATTTCATTTTGTGATGTGTTATGAATGTATGTATTATAATATATGTGTGTGCTCCTCTACTAGCATTTGTAAGCTGTATATTTGAAACCAGTTAGACCAACACCTCCATGTTATAACACGTTTTTCTTGCTTGTTTTAGTGGCAGGCCTGGTAGACGCTTTCATCTTTCATTCTGCGAAAATGATACAGAAGAAAATAGATCTCGGGAAAGCCTCTTGAGGTTCGACATTTGCATAGCAATAAATAGCTTTATGAGAAGATTGTTAAAATTATTGTTATTTGTCCTAAAGCTGGAGTTGCGTTATCTTTTAAGTAAGCTTTGACCAACTATACCAGAATAGGTCACTGGTGAAACTGAGATCTCTAGGTGGTGTAATCACAATTGTTACCAAATCGTCTTCACAGTTAAATCATTTAAATAATTTTGTGTTTGTGATTAGTTTTTACCATTCACACATGATGTGTGCCTTGAGTTTCCGAATATGGTTTCATGTTTGTTTATCAAGGAAAAATGTTAGAGAAAAACGTGTGGTCATTGCTGATCATTTTATACATCTATTTTCTTCTTCTCTTTATTCATCCGACTCCCATATTGGTCACTGAAGCGTTTTTCCTCCGCGAGTATCTATCTTACCTCTATTTTAGAGTTGTATAAATTTGTTATTTACATGCGTAAGAGTTCAATTTTGTGTAAAATTCACTCTAACTGATGACGAAATACACATAATTTTGCTTAGCTGACAAAATTCCAAGCAAATCTTCAAGTAACTGATCTTATCGCGTATTTGGCATCTAGATGTGAAGGATATAGCAAAATTAAACAAACACCCATATAAACAGCTATTGACCGGTACAGATAGATCGATCTTTGGTTAGGTGATTATAATCATCTGTATTGAGCAATGCGGGACTAATCCCACATTCAGTAAAACTTTTCAGTCAATGTCCATCATGTTTGCAAGCTGTGGTGTTTTTATGGATTTTTAGCGGCGAGTTACTGGTGAATTTCGGCTGTTTATATATTTGCTGGACCTTCACCAAAAGTGTTAAAGGATAGACATGGCATGTCATAAATCATATTACAAAGTTATCTTGTGTTATGGAATTACCTCTACTATAGTGCATTGCTCTACCTCTCCCTCTTTCTGCCTACGCCCAATCTCTATTGATGTCTTCGTCTAAATTTCGGGCAACGGCATCCTGAATCCTGAATTCTTACAACTTTCCCCCATCACTGACGCAGATAAGGTCTATGTCCCCCTGACCTCTGTCTGACCTGGCTCGTTTAGCTATTTCTGACTAATATATATATATATAGGGTTAGGGTTACAGTTAGGGTTAGTCAGAAATATCTAAACGAGCCAGGTCAAACAGAGGTCAGGGGGACATAGACCCTACGAGCATCACTGACCGCCATATATATCGCTACTATAACGTCCAAGAATGTGCTCTTTACCATGAAGGACCAAGGGAGAAGAAGAGAGAAAGGTATGGGTAAGTATCTTGTAAAAAGACTGACTATAATAAGTCAAGTTCGTCTAGTTTCCTACAGTCAGTTGATAACCGTGTTAATCAAGCTTATTTTGTAAAAGGAAGTGTTAAAGTTGTAATTTTTGCGGTCGTCAATGTGTTGACTAATTAAGGTGATGCAAAATAAGTGAAAAGAGCGTAGTTGTACATTCCCACTGTCATTTACGCATGAATTTTGATATATAATTTGAATGGTTTCTTACTGGGAAATATGTTTAGTGTGAATACTTGACAATGGTCGAAATGTTCCGCTTTGTGTAGAGCACTGAAAAATGAATAAAGTTTTCTATTTAGTATCTTAATTGTTTTTCTGGTCGGCAATAACTACACATGACAAAGCCAGCAAATAAAACATTCTACAGAGACGATAATTTCAACATTTATTTTGAACGGCAATACTTTCACTCCTGAAGAATACGGCGTGGTTCGTACAGAAGTGTTGTGCAACGACTGGGACACCACGAGTAACAACAACACTAGACGGACAGGCGGTGATACGGTTTATCGTACCGGCGCGTAGCGCCACATATACGTTACATCGCTACTGCATTATCATCTTTTATATGTTTTCCAGGAGAGTATGTGAAGTTTTACGAGCGCAACGGGCCATACCGCGTTCACCGCTCAGCCTACACAGAGATGCAACTAAAGACAAACTCCAAACTTTCCATACAGCGTCGAGCGATTTCAGAAACAGGATATATTTGCATAAAACCCAAAGGTCAGCTTGGGATCAGCACCTGTCATTCATGTAGTGCGATCATTATCAGGTTGTCCGGACACATGCTTGCATAAGGGGGTGATAAATATATGTGTGAGAAGAGAGTGCGCGCGCGCGCCTTTGTTTGTTCGTGTGTGCCAGTGAACTGATGAATGAAAGATATGAACAGAGAGAAACGGAGAGGAAGGGAACAGATAACTTATACGTGTCATAACGAGCAGCCATCTACTTCACGCAACTTGTGAGATCAATCTTCTCTTGCACACTACTAATGATGGTTGTTGCAAGACTAGCCACAGAACAGACCAGATCATACAACTGCAGCGTTATGGTTGCGCCATCCACCAATAACCACGTATAGCGCTGCACCCGTAACGTGAAGCAGCAATTCCATCAAAAATGCATAAATTTCCATTCTCAGCCTAAGGAGCATGCGAACTCCCGCGTGAAACGACGTCAGCACACATTACGATAACGCATTACGACGTACTAACATCGCACACCCTCTTGAATGGTAAAGATTTACCAGACCAGAAGTTTTCCCAATCTATTGAAACGTCCAGGTCGTTTATATCACGTCAAGGGACACCAACCGTGTTAAATCTGCATTGGCAATGTAGTCAGGCGGATGCATGATGATATACCACTCGCCTATACAGAGCTTTAAATTAGCTACCCTCTAGCGCGCGAGCGCGAGCGCTCTCCCTCTCTCTCGCTCTCGCTCTTTCTCTCTCACTCTTTCTCTTCACAGAAACTGTGGCGCTAAAATCAACAGCTGCTTCACAAGCATTTATGTATGTCACAAGCATTTATTTTACCGCTGAAGTGTGGGATCCGCAAGTGATATTACCATCTGTACAGCAGGCCATTTCTAGAGTGCTTCTGAATAGCAGATACACAATAGCTACTACTACCACATAACTGACGAGCATCTACATACGTGCAGTGCAGACGGTTTACACGGCAGAAGATAGTCGCGTGACGATAGACCGACTATACTGATTACTGTATTTGTATGAAATTCAATTATGAAGATTTCGTAGCAAAACTGCACTTGTAGGTTTGCAGGTACATTGCATCATCACTTAACACCACAAATTAATAGTTTTAGTGTGTTACCAAGGCCTGCTCTCGTAAAAACCATGTTAGCAGCATCTTTTACAAATTGATGATTATAAAAACGTATGAACTAGTGTGATTTGCGGTTACAAAATAGGTCTTTACAACGTTCCATAGACGTAAATACGCGAACGTTTACATCGGAAAACAGTTATAGGAGCTGGCAAAGTTTTAGTATGCTCTACAACACGGCACGCGGAACTCACTGCACACATGTACATGTCTGCGGAGATAAAACAAAGAAATTATACTGCGGTTTCTACCCAGAAATGTACATATGTACGATAAGTGCTGTAATATACTGTACTATAATGATGACGACTGGCTTTGGATGCCTGAACAGCACACACTCAACATTCATTAAAATATTGTATACGCACAGGTAAAGATACACAGAACACACTTATCAGAACGTAATTAAATCGAACAAGTCCTATTTTAAACGGTTTAACATCTTGATGACATCTACAAAACATAAACAGGTGCCAAGTGTGACAGCAATAGTTAAGCATCCACAGTCGCAGTTTTAGACCAAATACAGAAAATATGAAAACATATAATCTTGTCAGTTGAATCCAAATTACACTAGGTGAGCCTTGTGAAGTGTTGTTACGTTGCACAGTCAGTACACATGCTTGCAAATCCCTGCGCACATTCACTGTTATGTGTTTTTTGGAAACGGTAACGACACAGGGGCCAACTAGCCCTGGTTGACACACACTACAAAATATGTGACGATATCTTACTGCTGCTACTACTACATGTACAGCCACGAGTACACTGCCGTGCCTAGACATATTCAAACAGCACAGAGACATGGAAACTACAGGCACAGCTAATGTATACCTATTGGATTTGTTGTGCATCTTAGACTTGTGGTATAAAATTCACTTGCACGTGACAGCATTTGACTTTAGCTCGTACTTCTACGCGTAATGTTTAATGCCAATAGACGAACGACAATCAGAAAAATAACCAAAAAATCTGAAGCAGAGAACAGAACAATAAGTAGTACTCGGCAGTAACCAATAGAGAAACGCTTTTCAATACCTACAGGCACGTAACAAGTGTGTGAGAGCAGCCAGACAACGCGTAAGACAACAAGTCAAAGCAAACTGGTCCCAATTTATCCAATAAACCTCAATAGAAAGCATGTATGAAGTTGATCATGCGTTACATTGGGAGAAGATTACGTACTTTCAATAGTAAACGCTGTGCAGCAAATACGTCTCCTAATTAAACTTGCATTGGTCACTGCCGTTAAAACAGCCACTTTTAATTCTATTACTATACTATTGCAATGCACATAACCGGTGACTCACAAGTGTGAGGGATCAAGTGCTAGTGCGGAAATCCATACGGAGCTCCAACCCTACCAGGGCTTTTATCGGTCCGTTTAGAGGTATTCATGCGGTTTGCGTAATAGTAGAACATATCGTAGCTGTAACTTTGAAATTTGCTCGCATATATATAGCACAAGTCTGTGCCCATCCTATTATGCCACAGTGTAGGTGAACTGTCCTGCCAATTAGGATATGATAATGGCGAATTTCGGAATGACCACACACCCTATTTGACGGACCCGTACCATGCATGTATGACTACTCTGATGGGATGCACCCAGACTTAAGGTATGCGGCTTACTGGATTCAAAGTAAGAAACAAGATATACTAAATTTAAACTTACTCAAGGCTTGATATTAACATACCATAATATTGCAGTCAAACGTTTGACAAATTCACAAACCACTGTCTTTAAAAGAAGTTCCAGTCGACTTAGCAAACAGTGAGGTTTAAAAAGAACACAACAGTATCAGTTCAATAATTTAGTTTTTCATGTTGTGTGATGCTTATTACTATAAGTGCTACTTGAAAAAGTAATCTGTTACTAAAAATTGCATGTGCTACCATCAAATGTACATTAATATCAAGTCTTGCCATCTAAAACACTCATTTTATCAAACGTTAGTTTCCACAGGTCACTTTATGACATAGTTGCTCCCGCTTCATAGGCAGGATAATTACTATCATTTAATAAAACATTACACAATTAAAAATGCAAACGACAGTGCTGAACATGTTGAAAGAGAGTAGATGCTAACAGAATCTTGTCAAACTTAAGTTGGACATATCGCCGTATTACATATAAAATACTTGGGGTCAGATGTGGAGTTTTGTTACTATGATACCATTCACCCACACTGAGACAGACAAACACTCGGCTGGCTGACTTGCTGCTCAGAAGAATACAGCTTGTGAGCCGAAATGAGAAAATACTCGCGTGCACATAACGCACGCACACATCCGTACACATGCTCACACATTCAAGCCACGCCCAGACTCACCCATGCACACCTCATATGCTCTCTCCTATCTTTACCTCTAAATCATAGTAGAACTGATCGAATTTGATGAACAACTGTACACATATTCTTACAAGTTAGGCATAGTTTACAGAATTTAAACTTTGTATCTTCTAACAATCCAACCACAGAGATCTTTGTCAACTTCTGTACATTTGTAATTACTATTTGCCTCTTATTTACAACGATGAAAGTACACGCCTGTAAAACCTGAAGCACGCAACATGACAAAAATCCTCACTCCCCGCACCTACAGGCCAAACGACTTCACGGTACGTGCCTCTACATCATACATGCCACGACGCACTAAGCACGCATCGAAAACGCCTACACAGATTTTTCACACTCAACGTCATGTACCGTGAACCATGCTAAAATTCAACGGGCGCACAACGGCCAGACACACATACACACACATCACAACAACTGTAAGCATGAAACAGCGATGGCGGGTATACGCACAAACACGTCCATGCGCACTAGAGCCGGAAAGTCGCCGTCCACCACGCGACATGTCCACGGCTGTGGACTAGATGTGAAATGATTGGCGTTGTTGCTGTTGGCGCAGTTCATGTGAACCAATCATCGTCGCTCACAATCTCTCTCGGCACCAACTGCTCTACATCCTTAGCATCCTTGTCCATCCGGGGAAGGCTGAACGAGTGTCTGTTGTTAAACCTGCACATGGCACAACAAATCAATTATAGACAACGTTTACTTTTGATATTCATACAAGCGCAAAAAGCAGAATTCATGATAAAGTATCAACCCTCACTGATTTGCAGGCACTGAAACAGCAGCTGAGTAAAAACGTAACCTGGAACATCTCAGATGATTCTGTATCTACACCTAATCTCAACTATACCAAAGGTGATATGCTCCTACTCATTACATATCGTGATCTGTGGGAATTTGAACGGGCAACCACGATGAGGAACTATAACTTCCTAAATCTAAATTAACTAATATCCTAATTTGGTCTTTGAGAATGCAATTTTTAACAGAATCACTGCAAATACGACAGAGCTCAATACTATAATTTACCATATGTTACGATCAAGATTTTGCCACGAGCAATCACTTCTCACAATATTACCTACTTCCAACATGACTAATCTAAATAGTTTCAACTACGGCAACCTGCATTAAACAGCCGAGATCGGACGAGGGTATGGAATCGGCCGCGGCCTACCGAGTGTCGAAACAAGGTAGTCAATTAAGTCGTGCAATTAAGGTAGGACTGGCGACGCCATCAACTCACCAAGGATGTTCGAGCACCTCTTCTGCAGAGAGGCGCTGGGCGGGCTCGCGCCGCATCAAGCTGTGTATGAGGCTCTTGGCACGTGACGACACCGTGTCCGGGATCGTGTACTGGCCCTTGCGTATTTTGCTGAACAGCTTCGTCGGCTCAGTGTCGTGGAATGGGTAGCGGCCGATGAGCATCGTGAACAGCATCACACCAAGGCTCCAGACGTCTGCTCCCTGCATTGCAAACGAGGAGCCAACATGCATTAGTTCACCCGACTGTGGTCAGACGCAGCGTGTGGTCTCACAGAAGCAGAGATGCCAACACATATTTGAAGCAATCTGTAGTTTCTGGTCATCAAATGAGTAGTTCGAGGGTCACGTAGTGACCCGAGTTTGCTAGGGGGGTCCGGCATGACCCCTGGAAAATTTTTTGATTCTGAGATGCAATTTCCTGCAGTCTGAGGGTCAAAAATGACAATAAATTGACAAAAAATGACAATAATTGACAAAAAAAAAATAAAAAGATCACAGTGAAATTCGTAGTTTGATACAAACTGGTCGTAGTGGTGCAAAAGGAATAGAAATTCGTATAAAATACGGATAAATCGTAGTGGTTGGCATCTCTGCAGAATCTATAGTTGATAATGAGCTCGCGATACAACTTCTTATAGATACCTAGTGTGATATGATCACAAATGGTAGTGTACACTCAAACCACATTGTAAAATACAATTATGGACGCCAAGCTGGATTGCAAATACATGGGCTTAACAAAGCAACTTTTCCCACAACAACAGGTGGTACGCTGGTACATGTGTCCTGTACAGTTACTTATTTTCCCACAATATGCACATGATTGTTAACATTTACCCAACATTATGGCAATGCCAATGTCTGTGGTATATTCCTTATTTCTTAGCGAACTTGCCTTGCATGCTAGCCACTCACCTTGCCCGAGTAAGAGCTGGTGCTATTAAGAATCTCTGGGGATGCATATGCAGGACAGCCATGCTTGTCTGATAGCATGTCATCTTCCTCGTCCAAGACCCACGCATCGTCTAGGCTGTCTAGCTTCAGCGACGTCCTGCAATTCAAAATGTGTGCCCGTGTAACTATCGTGATTATCTTATATAGTCACAATAAATGAGCAAGCAAGAAAGGGGATAGTAGCTGTTTGTGTTCAATATACATTAAAGGATTGTTTTCGAGGGAATAGACAAAGAACATAGAGAGAAAGGGAAAAAGAGAAAATGGCAGATTGTATACAGGTGAGAGGGAGAGAGCATGAAAAAAGATAATTACTATTTTATACATGTGCACAGATAGCGGGCCAGGTAACATATACAGGTATTGCATACAGGTAATAATTATTTCTATTCTGTGTAAATCTGACGAGCAGTTAAACTAACACATTTAGGCCACGATTTAGATGCACGTCACATACAATTTTAAATACAAACAAATGCTACTCTTGATACAAATGTATAAACATTTAATTACAACAGTATACAGTTTTTCATAACTACATACTCATATCATTTTGTAATAGAACAAGTTTCATATCTGGCATGTTTGCATTGTTTTGTAGGGAAGGTTTTTGTACGTCACGCGTTACATGTCGGTCAATTATCTTCCGTGCTGTGCATCATCTTGCATGCTACAGTTTAATCAGTGCAAAGGTAGGGCTTCCTATAAGCGGAACTAAACCATAGGAAAACAGTCAAATCACATTCTACTGGAACTATTCAAAAGCACTGAGAGTTGGGTTCTCTGCAATGTTCGCTTGATAACAATAAAAATTGTATGGTTCATGTTCGCTCATCCATTGCAGAATTTTTTTTATAAATGCAGAAACTTGCATTTAATCACATGTGGACAGGTGTAGGGTGTTGGTTAGTGTGGCACAAAGGGTCGTTGTCGTATCAGGTACTACATATATGTACCGCGAGGTAGTTTTAGGTCGTTTAGTTTTATGTTTATATTTTTATATGAGGTATGTTTAGGGTTAGGGTTACGGTTAGGGTACACTTCTGTAGTACAAGTCTGGTACACTTTGTGTATACATATATGTATCTCGGGTACATATATGTAGTACCTGATACGACAACGACCCCTTCAGCGTTACTGTGTGCGCTAGAGGCTGATCTGCACTCGAAATGTTCTGTGGCAGTGTAGACAGGAGATTGGGGCGATGCTGAGCATGTTAGTTGTGTAAGTGCAGTCGCCCTCAGTGGCACTCGCTAAGTACTACGTATTACTAGATACACTCAAACAAATAGCTCACATCATGTCTTCCCACCAAAGGTGGCATATATCCCACCACGAACACCCCAAAACACCTCGGGGAAAAGTATATGGAGCAATTATTACTAATAATCGTCACCATCTACTGCCACCATGAATAACAGGTAAAAGACACTAATGCTGAGAGGGTCTATGTCCCCCAGGGTGCCGGAACGTACCCTGGTACTATCTAATATGCCGGACCGTATCTCGCCTACTCCACTAACGAGTCTAGGGAGTCGCCTACGTCTACTCCCTAACCCTAACCCTAACCATATCAAATAGTTACCAGGGTATGTTTCAGTATTCCGTACCGTACCCAGGATACGTTCCGACAGTACCCTGGGGGACATAGACCCTATGAGCGACACTAATAATGCTCATAGGGTCTATGTCCCCCAGGGTAATGCCGGAACGTACCCAGGTAACTATTTGATATGGTTAGGGTTAGGGTTAAGGGGTTAGGGTTAGGGAGTAGGCGTAGGCGACTCCCTAGACTCATTAGTGGAGTAGGCGAGGTACGGTCCGGCATATTAGATAGTACCAGGGTACGTTCCGGCAGTACGCTGGGGGACATAGACCCTCTCAGCGTTAATATGGCATGTTTAATTATTCGTCGGTGATTAAATATGATAATTACTCACACTGTAAATCTGACAATTCACACACCCTTTCTATCTACAGAAAATAACATATGAGTACCTATAATATTATGCATATATTTGATTGTAGTAAGTGTTGACAAAAATGGATATGTAGTGTGCTCATTATTAGTGCTGAGAGGCTCTATGTCCACCAGGGTACTGCCGGAACGTACCCTGGTTACCGTCCATATAATTCAACGTGATTTATATGCTCTGCTGGTACTATCATAATCTAATATGCCGGACCGTACCTCGCCTACGCCACTAACGAGTCTAGGGAGACGCCTACTCCCTAACCCTAACCCTAACCATATCAGATAGTTACCAGAGTACGTTCCGGTATACCAGACCGTACCCAGGGTACGTTCCGGCAGTACCCTGGGGGACACAGACCCTATGAGCATTATTAGTGTCGCTCATAGGGTCTATGTCCCACAGGGTTGTCCCACAGGGTACTGCCGGAACGTACTACCTAATATGCCGGACCGTACCTCAATCGCCTACTCCACTAACGAGTCTAGGGAGTCGCCTACGCCTACTCCCTAACCCTAACCCTAACCCTAACCCTAACCATATCAAATAGTTACCTGGGTACGTTCCGGTATACCGGACCGTACCCAGGGTACGTTCCTGCATTACCCTGGGGGACATAGACCCTATGAGCCATATTAACTTCCTCTTTGTTTGAGTACAACCAAAGACCCTATATACTTAGTTACGTATATACAGCATATAGGGTCTTTGGTATAACTAGTAAGACGTAGTAACGTGTGCCACCAAGGGCAACTGCACATAAACGGTTCACGCCCCCTTTTCATTTGCCTTACTCATACACACCACTGTATCAAAGTGCGTCGCAACTCGCATGTAACTTGGAGCTCAATGATGGCGCATGCAGCCTGGCTAAATAGAAACGCGTACGCATGACTCAGCCTAGCCAACGCGTTCGACCCTGAACGGTCTTGGCCAACCAACCAACCAGCCAACCAGCCAGCTACGCAGCAACTCCCAATTAGGAGCGATAGCAAGCGTCAGAAGCATCCAGAACTCACCCAGCTGGCGCAATCGCGCCGTTAGTCAAAGTGCGTAGTAACGCTAGCAAATATGTCATCCGGGCTTTGAACCGTTGCGCAATTGCGAACGTTGCTTGTGCGCCGTGTCGCAACGTACGCCGTGTACCAAAAAATGGCACGCATGCAGGTATTGCAACACTTAGTGAGCGCCGCCTTCGTACAGTATAATGGGTCACAAGGAAGTTGTACTATAGCGCATGCGCGCGAATGTAAACCACTATTCTATTGAATTATATTAGACCTCTAGCAAAGAGCGCTTTCGAAAAACATATCGCTACAGTGCTACTTTTAACCATCTCTCGATTTGTATTGACCATGGAGCAAATACACGGGCGTGTTGAATTACCTTATGTTCTACTTAAGCACGACTGCATAAATTAATCTGGGGGTCGTCTTATTTCTATTAAAAAATATCGTAAACCTTCAGGCGATTTCACATTTCAGTAGTAACTCGCAGACCACACAACCGCTTCCACAATAAATTGGATACTGCTACTGCCAGTATGGCTCATAGTCATAGGGTCTATGTCACCCAGGGTACTGCCGGAACGTACCCTGGGTACGGTCCGGTATACCGGAACGTACCCTGGTCACTATTTGATATGGTTAGGGTTAGGATTAGGGTTAGGGTTAGGGTTAGTGTTAGAGTTAGGGTTTGGGTTAGGGAGTAGGCGTAGGTGACTCCCTAGACTCGTTAGTGGAGTAGGCGAGGTACGGTCCGGCATATTAGATAGTACCAGGGTACGTTTCGGTATACCGGACCCTACCCAGGGTACGTTCCGGCAGTACCCCGGGGGACATAGACCCTCTCAGCGCCAGTATGATCGACAATATTAAAAATGTTGTTATCTTTGTAGTTTTAACGTATGCACCACGTATTACCCACATTAACTTTAATGTTTTTAAGCTCATGCACACCAGGTGCCTTAGCTGAATTTATATGACTCCTTCATAATCCACATCACAATGCTGCTGGATTCTATATTATAGGCCCTATCGTCATTATTAACACTTTATTATGCAAAACATCATTGTTTTAAAACTAACTTATTAATGTTTCAAGGTAATATTTTGTTTTTCTAATTTTCAATCAATTATTTGTTGTAAACATGTAGAATACACATGGGATAATCCATCACAGGCAAAATTTCACGAAACATCCTGCATGGAACATCAAGAAAATGCAAAGAAAATTATTGTACATTGTGCAAGGATCTGATCTTACTAGACAGATGCGGCATAAACATATGGGAGGGGGATATGTGTCAAAATTCAAATGTTCAATTGATCGATTAATTGTTCAATTGAACAGTCGTTTAATCATTCAAATGTTCAATTGATTGATTGATTGTTCAATTGAACAGTCAATTTAACCATTCAAACGTTCAATTGATCGATTGATTGTTCGATTGAACAGTCAATTTAATCATTCAAACGTTCAATTGATCGATTGATTGTTCAATTGAACAGTCGTTTAATCATTCAAACGTTCAATTGAGCAATTAAATAACGAATTGCCAAATTGAATCGCCGAATTGACGATTTGACGAATTGACAAATCAAAGGCACGAATACTGAATAGGCGTATTGAATCATGGAATGGAGCAATTGCCGAGGCTCGTCTATCGCCAAATCAAACGTGATCAAATCAAATCAATCTAGATACATACAAGAGCCGCAGAGCGTCTGGGCTCTTCTGAGGTCTGTTGCTACGATTATAAACGTAAATTT
>NW_014577099.1:405394-411722 GCF_000485595.1 Priapulus caudatus | reverse complement strand
GAAAAAAGTCGCCGAACATTTGTTCCGAACCTAGATCGGAAATGTTTGATATCTCGAACATTGTTCGTCGAATGTTCGTCAATGTGCGGTGAAAAAAGTCGCCGAACATTTGTTCCGAACCTAGATCGGAAATGTTTGATATCTCGAACATTGTTCGTCGAATGTTCGTCAATGTGCGGTGAAAAAAGTCGCCGAACATTTGTTCCGAACCTAGATCGGAAATGTTTGATATCTCGAACATTGTTCGTCGAATGTTCGTCAATGTGCGGTGAAAAAAGTCGCCGAACATTTGTTCCGAACCTAGATCGGAAATGTTTGATATCTCGAACATTGTTCGTCGAATGTTCGTCAATGTGCGCTGAATGTCGAACAATTCTAGGAACATTTGTAAAGTAGTAACCAATAGCAGCACGATATGTGGTCACATGATTTTTGTGCCCAATCATGCGCCGATCACGTGACTCTTTACAACACAGCTACTGGATGGCGCCACGAGATTGTTCGCTGTTCGAGAATGTTCGGCAATGTGCCCTCAGCAATTGTCCACTCGCACATTGCCAGACAAAAACATTTGTTCGGACGAACATTTGTACGGGAAAATGTTCGGCAATGTGCGCCAGGCTTAAGGCTGTCAATTAAAGAAATAACTGAATACGTTCATATAAATCGTTATGTTCTCTTATTATCTGCATTCACATAGACGCTAGCAAGGGTGTACTACACACACTCACGCGTAACCACTCATACGATCACGGGTAGCAATAGACTTCCCTATACATGTTTGATTTTGAAACGATTATTTTGAAGCGATTTTTTGTAATCCGACAAGATTTTGTAGTGTGCGTGTGAACTCAGAAAAATCCTCTACGATAAATATTGAACAGCCAATAGCTGAACGTGCCCGTGTCACATGACATTCAAAATGGCGCCTACCATCGACAAAATCGTAGGTGTTTATCGTAGGTGTGCGGGTGTTTACCAGAAAGCGTCGCGCTGAGCCGACTCAACAACCACTATCCCGATTTTGACGATTTTTTTTTACTATCCTGGCAACCAAATTGCATTGAAATCTGGTATCCAACACAAGAATCTATACTATCCCGCAGTTATCGGGATACCGCTAATTTCGACCACAATGCTATTCTACGCACTATGCAATGCCTAATAGATTCATTTCTCTCGTTACGGCTGGCATAGTTATCCGGAAAATACATACTATAAATGAGTGGAGCGAAACTACAGCGCGCAAGCGCATGCAAAATACGTGACGCATAAACCTTCACAGTACAGCGAACTCATACCAGAAACCGGACCACGTGTTACTAATACCCCTTTTATACTGGGGTTTATCCCGCTTCAGGTCCGGACCTGAAGCGGGATAATTAAACTCCAGTATAAAAGGTCGAAACACCCTTAGCCCGAGCTAAAGTTATCCCGCTCTAAGGGGTGGTCCGGTCCGCTTCAGACCCGAGCTAACGTCAGTATAAAAGGTATCTCGACTTTAGCTCGCTCTAAATTCCCCCCCCACAAACCCCCCATTACCCCATTTATACTGGGGGTTATCCCGCTTCAGGTCCGGACCTGAAGCGGGATAAACTCCAGTATAAAAGGTCGAAAAACACTTAGCCCGAGCTAAAGTTATTCCACCTCAGGAGGTTGTTCAGGTCCGCTTCAGACCCTCAGTATAAAACGACTTATCCCGAGCTAAAGTTATCCCGCTTCAGCAGTAAAAAACGACTTAACCCGAGCTAAAGTTATCCCGCTTCAGAAGCGGGCTAAAGTCGTGCGCAGTATAAAACGACTTATCCCGAGCTAAAGTTATCCCGCTTCAGAAGCGGGCTAAAGTCGTGCGCAGTATAAAAGCGGCATAAGATGCGTACAATAACACAACTAGAGGCACTACGGAGTGCATACCTCCGCCAACTAAAGTAACAATATAGTAGAACATTATCTATATTATGACACTACTGATAATATTAATGGACCTACCAATCCAGCCTTACACTTATCTACGAGTGACTAAGCAGGCAGAGTGCATGACTGAGATTGAGCTCATGACATGAGATTAGCTAGGCAGAGTGCACTGACGGAGTGCATATATATATATATCAAGAGTGGATAATAGAGAGACTCTATTATCCACTCTTGATATATATGTGTGTTAGGAGCTGGCTCGCTGCGCTGGCTGGCTGGCTGGCTAATATCGCGCGAACACACGAACACTAGACTGGTACCCGGTCCCACCTCTCGGCTTAGTTACTCGATTGGGGAATCGAGGTGGGAGCGAGTACCAGTCTTACGCGAACACACGAGAGCGAAAACATAACCTCCTCCAACTCCGTTGGGCGGAGGTAACTATGTTTGTAAATAGCTGCTGATTTTATCCTCGAAATAAATTTCGTCAATCAAAAAAATCCGACATATTATCTATGAAAAGTCATATCCACCTTATTCGGTCTTAGCACTATGGCTAGCATAGCAGGAGGAAAGGACACAAAAGAGAGGATGCAATGTGATATATAGAGTGCACATATGCATCACGCTGACACGCCGGGAGAGCTGGAAGCCTCATCACTCCGGCTTCGTCAGCATCCGCCATGCACGCATCCGCACGCGATGACGAATTGATCGGCACGCACACGCACACAGTCGGCAGTGTAACCTACAGTGACTGATTACACAGCGTACAATCGATAACACCTACGCAACCCGGCCAAAGCTCACTCCGCCCGATCGCTGCTGGCCATGGATGCTGCTGCTATGTACGGGCATGGTTTTCACGCGCAGCTAGAAACAAAGGCTATTAAAGTAATTTGCGGTCATTTCAGGGAAGCGTCTGAATGTCGTCCAACTTTAGATTCATGTCCAGGCAGCATATATGCTATGTTTCTTATTATGTACTCTTGATATATATATATATATATACACATCGTCTTTTATATCGCCAAGTTATATCGTACGTGCTATGAGATGTCAGTCTCTATGGAGCCTCTAACAGTGTAGCCCATATATATAGGGGATATCAGGAGTTCAGGATATCAAGGGCAGCAAGCAGCAGTTTTGTTGCCTACAGTGGTCAGTTTGCTGCCTGCTCTCAATGTTGGCAGTGAATACTTGCTGCCAAATATTCTTACTAAACCAAAGCAACAGCACTAAAGTTACAGGCAATTTCTGTTTAAAACTACTGCCAGCCTTTCGTGGTTGTTGTTTTTCAAATCGCGTTGACCCTACGTTACCGTTCGTACTTCAGTCAATGTAAAACTTGGATCAAGCATTATTATATTTACAATATAAACGAATCAGGGGCCAAACTAGCTTCCTTATAGACAGATGCAATAGAACGGTACTGATGGTGGGAGGAATGGAATGATGGATGGATGGACGGGTGGATGGATGGATGGATGGATGGATGCATGGATGGATGGATGGATGGATGGATGGATGGATGGATGGATGCATGGATGGATGAATGGATGGATGGATGGATGGATGGATGGATGGATGGATGGATGGATGGATGGATGGATGGATGGATGGATGGACGGACAGGTGGATGGACGGACGGGCGGATGGATGGATGGATGGAAGAATGGATGGATGAATAAATGAATGGGTGGGTGGAGGGAGGGATGGATAGATAGATAGATGGATGAATTGAAAAATGTGTCAACTGTGAACCATGCTAAAACGTGTCGCAGCACCATTGTTACAATTGAGGGACTTGGAGGATAAACAGTATTTACAAATCTAGCCTGATAACGTGATATATATACAAAAAAATCATTCGTCACACGAATCAAAAGTAGGACGTTGACTGAGAGACGGACAGACTTGCACACTGGCTATATGTTCATCATACATATCATCATGTATAAATCCACATAGCTAGTGGTTCAATTCTGGGCTAACATCAAATACTCTATTTGCTGCAGCAGCCAGGTGTAGTACATCGAATGTCCAGCAGTCAACAGTTCACGCATACTTTTCCATAATGCCTGTTTAAAATCCTATTTTTACACAACATGACCCCCGCCTTTGGAAACATGATCAATAGAGATATCAGCCTCGCACTGTATTAGCGTTTTGTTTTGTGTCTAATGATGCACTTAAACTTAAAGCACAGCAAATCAGCCATGCTGTAAAGCTAAATGTATTTCACATCATTCAAAATGTAACCCTGTATGGCTCATTTCCACCGCTGTTCTAGAGTTGATAGACATCACATCAAATGCTAATAATACATGTATTATTAGTTCTTGATTGCATCCAATCTAACACATGTACTGCATCTGCATCTAATCAAGAATACATAATAGAGAAGAGTATGACACCGTTTTAACAGCGTTTTGCATAGTTTTCAACTTGTAAATATTCTATCAATATGTGAATAAATATATTCAAACTTTACCTTGTTTTCGTCTATGATTCTCCCTTAATCATATAACACCACCAATTTACCCGAAAATCGTATGTGTTCTTCAAAAAAGTTCTTTCAATACGACATGGTTTCACACAGTTTTCCCAAATGATCGCATGTATTCGGCACAAGTTTATTATCGGATTAGTGTTCTATTGTCTATGACGGAACGCTGGGGGTCGTTGGGGATATTAGGCATTGAATTGTATTCAGCGTGTAGCGTTTCCAGCGTGCTAGAAATAAATGTGTTCTCACGGCGAGCTAGCAGCTGATTTGCCATCGTGTTCCTGATAATAAGGAAGCGAAACAAGTGCTGTTACTGTGCTTACCTAATATCCACAACAGCCCCCAGCGTCCCGTAGTTACAACCTGGTGCTGCCGCCGCATTATCAACATGCAATCATTTGGGAAAACTGTGTGGAACCGTGTCGTATTCAAATAACTTTTTTGAAGAACACATACGATTTTCAGGTAAATTGGTGGTGTCATATGATTAAGGGAGAATCATAGACGAAAACAAGGTAAAGTTTGAATATATTTATTCACATATTGATAGAATATTTACAAGTTGAAAACTATTCAAAACGCTGTTAAAACAGTGTCATACTCATCTCTATTATCTACTCTTGATCTAATCTAGCATACATCCAGACAATACATCTCAAGCTAAAGAAGCCAACTTCATCAAGACTTGCTTACCTTTCCTCATCTTTGAAGACAAATTTTCGCAGTTTCAGGTCTCGTAGTACAACACCCCTGCTATGGCATGCCGCGACAATGGTGGCTATCTGGCAGAACAGTAATGCCGCCTCATTCTCACGCAGACGCCGGTGTGAGCGGACATACGAGTGAAGGTCGCCATGGTTACCCTCAAAGAAGACATATGCATTCTGTTCTCCGAGCAAGATTTCTACAACGTGGTTGATCCCAGCTTCAGAATCCAGGCGAAAATAGGCTGCTAGGGCCTCTTGGTATTTTGCTAAAGTAAATACCTGAAATTTACAGATGATAACATGTCATATTAAGGTAGTAATATGGCGCTAGCGCCATGGTTGATACTTCTCTCAAAAGTATACAATACGTACATGGTTTTGAGTAAGCCAGAATTTAATCATGTCAGTCTTAATTCATAATTCTAAAGCAGATATTTACCTTATTTTCACAATGGCACTGTGTTTTTCACAACGACCACCATTTTTTTATCAAAAATATCTTATTCAGTATTTAGATCAGCCATTCCATGTAAGTGTATACACCAAAGTTGAAAACTGAAGTGAGAGCTAGTGACATAAATTGTTTTGTTTTTTATTAAGAGAAATAATGAAATGGTTTAAATTAAAACCAAAATTTTATGTAAATACTTAGTATACTTCAAAACATGTGTTAGTAGCCCATCATGCGAGTCACGCACAATAGTTTGTGATATCTGAGAAAATATTAGTGTGGCTGCAATAACTTCAATGCTAAAATATGCATAACTACCGCATTAACTGGTACCTTTGCTAAAATGGTTTTTTTAAACAAGTAGCAGCAAGCTAATATAGGAATGCCAGACCATTAAAAGTTCGATTTTTGTAGAAATGTCATGCGAGTCACAGTAGAATGGCTGAGACATAAAAAACTAAAACACCTAAAATTCACAAACGGGTTGATTTTTTCCACAAATAACTTGTCAGGTACTACACATAATAACCCAGATAAAACTGGCATTATATACACACACAACAGACACTGAGACAGGAAAGAACCTGCGGTGCATCATAAAAACGTGTCCCTACCTAATAATAGCATTTATTTATACATATATATATAGTATTAGTAATATATATATATATAAAATATATATAGTAGCATAGCGGCATTGGCCCAGAACCGGCCCATAACGGCCGCTGCAGTAGCGATAACGTCTCG
>NW_014577099.1:388903-405379 GCF_000485595.1 Priapulus caudatus | reverse complement strand
TACACTTAATGTTACCCTGCTGGCGAGGTGAGACCACAAATCTCTAAATAAATAAATATGTATGAGTTTATAATATATATATATATATGAGTGGGACAAGGGTAACAAATAATGCCCAACAGGAAACGCGATTATGCAATCACAACCAGTAGGTCCCACTTAAGGATCATGCCCAACTGCTGCGGAGGCAAAACTGTAACAGTCATAACAGGAAGGCAGTTTCCGGTGTGTGAATTAAGTCACTAATGTGGCAACAGCTGTCAACGGCTAGAAGCAGTATCAGTCTCAGTGCTATTCCAACATGCCATAGTTACCAACCCCCTATTCATTAACATATCGATGAAATAATAATGACCATAACTAAACTTCTTGTCGGTCAAGAGCACAGACTATTACAGAATATAATAAATAAACTATTACATAACTAAACTAGATTATGTGCTCACAGATTATTACTAGTGTGCAGACCACTGCTATCTGGTACAGAACCATACCCAACCGTCGATGTTTTGAATAATTATATATCATTACTAATCTATAAGCGAGCATGACTACACGCCAGCAGAGAACACAACCTGAATAGATATTTCCGTACCTAAAACGATAAACATGCCCCTGCTTGCCTCCATGCTAGTATTATATCGCCCTACATTCATGTGCCGATCTAGTAAATGTACAGTCAGCTACCTATGCGAGTGAAACGCGTCTTGCGCAAGCTGAGAAACAGCACGCAGCTATGCTAGCATTGGGCATCCCGCTATAGGGCATCGACGACCAACGCCCAGCGTGAATGTGAATCTAAATTTTAAAATGCCCATAAACATCTAGCTCTACAACTATAGCAGTAGTCTATCAATTGATAGACTCCTGACTATAGCCATTCGCTCTGCCACACCTTGGTGTGGCAGAGCGAAGGGCTAATAAACATCATGCAATAGATACCATTATATAGCCCTTTATAGTCACAGCAACACAAGTATAACTTGAGTAATTATCTTTCTTAGATGTATCGTTTGTGAAACTCATGATGAATTAGCATTCTCATCTAAGTAACTTTAACACATTTCTGAATTGAGGTGCTAAAGAGACACAAATCCTCTTGCACCGAATGATTCGGCGAATCCAAGTTTGGCTAACGCCCCATTAGGAGCGTTCCCAACTTTGATAACATTAATGATTGATAATCCTAACCCTAACCCTAACCCTAACCTAAATGACATTAAACCACAAACTAATATATGACCATGTGTTATTATGACCATTAATAACATTAAAGTTGAGAACACTCCTAATGGAGTATCACCAAACTGACAGCAACTGTAAATCAAGTGATACTATCTGATTCTACTATGATTAGATCTGAAGATATATCAAGAGCACATAATCTCTTCCCAAACAAAGGGTTCGTGTGCTCTTGATTATAATCTATGAGGAGTGAACAAAGTTGTTGCTTTTTGTTTTTATTCACTCGGGATACTATGATATTGTGTGAAGAATGCCTTCACTAGCTAGCTCATTCAATTATAGCAGATATATATATATATATATACATTATAAGGATATATATACCCACACAGTTGCCTTACATTTAATAGCACACGAACACGCACGCGTGCAAGCACATGCGCAAAGTGCCACATACATACATGCGTGCGCTCTCTGTTCACGTGCCCTAAGCCAACAGTTATTAGGCGGAAACAAAGACCTTTATTCGGCCTTCGTTGCCCTATACTTTGGTGAGAAAACCGCAATCGTAACAAAGAACATCGACTAATAAAAAAGATACCACTGAAAGTGGAATACAATCATGAATGCACACCAGGTATTGCCTGCGGCATGATGAAGGCACGGCAGGGCGACCAATGAGCAGTCTCTACGGAAACCTGTACTGCTTCTTGCATCAGCCTCCATAACACTAACAGATGTAGTTCTTTATACAACCCCAGCATCACTCGCCCCAACTCTGATGCACAGACTTGAACTTTTAGCTGTATAGCTTATTCAGATACAAGGGTGGAACCCTCCACGTCACGCCGGAGTAGCAGGTCCCTGGAGTACAAGCTACGTCACAGTGAACTTCTGACCTCAGAACTGATAATTTCCATTTTTCTATGCTTAGAGGTAGAGCTCTGTACTAGAAAACAGCAGCCACTAGGCGCCCACTAGGACAAAGACACTCAACCTGCGCGTATGTCACTCTCACGGCTATTGTATTTCAGAAATAAATATTCTATCACCGTAAATCTAGGAGCTACAAGGTACACTCGTCATAAGGGAACACTACACAAACTAGTTGCTGCAGCCCAAGTGACTGTACTTGCCAATAAAAGTTAAAACTCTGAAATCAACATAGCTGTTACCCCGTATCAGTTAAATAAGTAACCTTGACTTGTATTTACCCCCATGAACTACATGATTCTCAGTAACAACACAAGGTAACTTATAATAATGTAGTACAGCCACCTCAAAACTCTCAGCTGCCTGACAAAACAGCCTTTCAAATTCATCATGGCCCAGTAGTCACGGCCACCCTCACAGTAGCCACTAGCCAATCATTCGTTCATTTAGAATTAGAGTTACCATCACTTACCCTAATCAGTGACATAATGAGTACGTATGTACATGTATATACGTAGTCACCCTTCCTTGCAAAAATGCAGACAAGACAATGAGACGACTGTCTAGTAATAATAATAAGAGCAACCAACACTTACCTTACATATTAAATGTTCCTGAGTGTCTGTCTTCACAGCCTTGTATAAATTGCTAGAGTCAAGTTGCTCCACCAATAAATACTGTCCAATTCTCAACACTTGACATGAGTCACTGGTGTTTGGAAACACGGGTGGACTGTTCGGTAATGGTGGTGGACTAGGAGCATTTAACTTTAAATCGGGTAATGTCGGAGTCGTGTCCAAAACGTCTTTCGGTCCATGGCTTATGTATAAACGTGGTCGTGTTCTGTATAAGCTCATGTGACCAAAAGAACGTGGCACTGGCTATCAGGGCTGCACTTGCCAGTTTTCTATCAACTGACACCACCTGAGAAAACTACAGACAATTGCTTGTAAGCAAATTCATAAAATGTGCAACATATATGAATTCTGCTCTGTAGACTATCCAGGGTGCAATTTTTTAGACTTTTAATTTGGCACTGACACTGTGGTGGCTTATTTCTTTGCTTGGCTGTCTTGGTTTCTTCACTCACACTGCAACACTGATGGTTGTTGCCATATGCAATATCTCACTCCCTGTAGCAAACAAGAAATGGACCGTTAAAATTGCACAATTTCTCCACAAAACTTACTGATATGGTATCGAGTAAACAAGTCAATAAAACACACAGCTGATTTCGTAAGCGTTTTAAAATAAGCGCAACTGCAACACATGTTGCAACAGAGAGATTAACAGTCAGTCGCACTAGTATTTCAGGTTATTACTAAACGAGTATTCCGTACCTTAAATTAATTCCACACAGTACTACTACTAGTATAGTACTACTACTAGTAGTGGCACTATTTTGTCGTGCGAGTTGAACGTATACTATTACTATTACTAGTATTAGTATTACTATTAGTATTTCTACTAGTACAGTTCCACATTAAACAAAGAACTACTACGACTACGAGTGTGTAATAACACCCTAACATATGAAATGTGAACGAGGTTGAACTCAACAATCTATTACGTTAATCCAACATCTACTGGGTACTGCCAATAATCTTTTGTGGCTGTTGCGATTTTACAGGAAACAAGACGCGGAACGCGTAGAAAGCGAACTGCGCATGACTGGGCGACGTTTTATCAATGACTTCATCATGTTCATGCGTCATCAGCTGACCTGGCTACCGCGAAAGGAACTGTAGAATACTCACCGGTAAAATCTCAACTTCAAGCGTCCTGTGCAACTCTTTAGTGGTCGTTCTTGATCTATTGATTTACGCAGACGCTTCTAGCGATGTCATACCTCAACCCAGTACTGTCAACTTGAGCCAGGATTGCCTACCACCGGGCGGAACCCCTTTCAAAGGTGGCAATCGCAAACAATCCAGCACGCCATTGCATCCAATTCTTGTGCAACGCAAAGAAAGCAGATCCGACGCGATGACGTGTTGTTGGTATCAGCTCGCGCTGAGAGCGAGACCCATCCGCGGGATGTAGATCGCCACAGCTTTCTAACGTGAAATGATAATCTCTCTCGCAGCAACATACAGTAATTAATTATGTTAGTGTGCTTTTTAATCATCAGCTACAGTGCTTACGTAGTTTTCGCAATTAGCATATGTCATAACCTAGATGATCATTATTGATTTACACGCGCAAGAGCCGAATAACTTTATTTACGTGACTGGACCCGGACCATAGCCGCGATGTCATTACCTAATACCTAATAGGGACTATAGGCGGAGTCATGTCCACTCGCCAGCTGCTGCCGACTAGATGGAATTTTTGGCTGGGCTGTTAGCTACGTGAGACATGTGTAATCTGGCAGTGACGTAACTTAACTAACGCTCTTCTAAACCGGAAACGCAAATAGCTAACAGACGTCTGGTTAGTTATGTGCTAATTCCTTGCATCAGCCCACGGTCGTGCATGTTTTCACAGGGGTGATGTCATAGGGGGGGGGGGCAGTCACACACGCACCCACTAATATTATCAGCTAGAATGACATTAAAAAAAACGTGTACATATATCTACGGAAATAATGCTGCTGCAAAATAAAGAATTTATTAAGTAAAATCGATTCAATTGTCCAAGGTTCCATAGAAAAATTTCAACAGACCACTTTTACCTGTATATAATCGGTATGTGCGTATAGTAATGATCATCATGCACACACCATTTCTAGATAATACGTAAGTAGATAATTAATTTGACGAGTTTTGCACATTCCGCATATATATGTGTATCCCCGATATAATGCGCTTACGATGATCACATATTTACGAAAATAGCAATTTCCATGATACGTAACAAGATTAGTAATTATCAACGACAATTTCAGGGACTATATAAATTATTGGCGTAAATCAGTATGGTACATTATAGCGTGACTTCTATCTCGGATCGAGCGGGTGATGACTAGTACGAAATTCCATGTGCGTACGGTCATACCTATGCAAACTGTAACTGTGACTGTGAGTGACTTGACTGTAACTATGAGTTCCACATGTGACATATCTCCGACAGCGCGATTTGCTATCAATTGCGGTTGACGCAGAGGTAATAATCATGGTTCGAGCACTTCTACTTTTATAACAAAGCAATGAGTGAAAAATTTTATGAGCGCACCTTCCGACATTACAATGTCAATGTGTGCGTGCCTGTGTATGTTTGTGCGGGCGAGCGGGTATCCGTGCGTGCGAGCGTGGGTGCGTTTGATCATGTATCTAAACGATGTGTGCCTGTATGTGCACATCTATATAAATGCGCTCGATTTTATTTCGACATACCAATATACATAATAATCCATTTAATTATGTCAGTGATGAGAATAGCTAAACGCTATTTTTGCGTTTGTCAGATGTGCCTACAAATAATCCGTGGCTAAAACTGCGTATCCGTACGTGCACATTTGAGAAACAACTGGTTGTATTCGCAGGTAAATACATTGGTGAACGCGTCTAAACACGGAGGACATGCGGTGCTTAGGCCGAATAACAGATGAAAGGATATACACGAGAGAAAACGGTCATGATAGAACATGGGTTTGCTTTCTGTGGCAAAACTGGCTGTATTTCTACCTATGAGAAAAACAGCCATATCAACGCGACAAACAGCTTGTATACTGATTCGGAACGCGTGCGTCAAGTCGCAGAAAGTTCTCCTTCACCACAAGATAAGAAGCGGTACAAGACGTTTCTTCACGTACAGTAAAAACCCGCGTATAAGAACATAGATTTTTCCAAGTTAGCCTCAACATGTTCTTATATAAATGGTGCTTACTGAAAAATTAGGCTCAAAAGGTTCTTAAATAGGTTCTTAATTGTTTCTACTTTTAATATGTACTAGCTGAAACCCGCGCTACGCGCGGGCTTAGTGACTGTGATGCATGTGTTACCAGTACAGTAGTGTTATGTGTAAGGTGTTATATGGAGAGTTTAGTTGTTGCACATGTTTTTTTTTTAATATAAGAACAATTTTTATTTTTCAGGCTGAATGTGTTCTTATGTATATGCAATTTTTTGACCGCATTTCAGCCTGAGTGTTCTTAATCGACGTGTTCTTTTATGCGGGTTTTTACTGTATATGTAAATAATGCAGTACTGTGTCTCAATAACAATGCCAGGGTGCTGGCATTGTTATTGTTGAGCATTGGCATTGGCATTGGCATTGGCATTGGCATTGGCATTGTTATTGCATCGATATTGTTGAGCTCGTCTTTTTTATTTTACCTGTGTTTCTTTTTAAGTCTTCATCTGCATGGAAAATTAAGAACCTACTTTAAAATCTTAGCCTAAAACAGGTTCTTATGTAAAGGGGTCTAAATGGGAAATTTTAGCCTAACATGTTCTTAAAATCTATGTTCTTATACGCGGGTTTTTACTGTATTCCTATATTCTTTCCGCGGTTGCCTGAGTGCGTTGTGCGCGTGCCGCCATCTGCCTGTGTGTGCGCGCGCGACAACGCGCGAATTAAACACTGAAAATTGAATAGTCGTAAAATGAGAGAACTTGTTCCCGTAAATGCCTTAATTTTTTTGGCGCCCGGCACTCAACCAACTACTGCTCGTGCCAAGCTCTGCGCGGGTAGAACTTCGATGGATTTCACCCTGTACATGAATGAGAGGACCTGATTTCATCATACCAAATTGGCAGCCCTATCTGAAGTACACTACATATATTCAACATACTGGAAAGATCAGGCGTGTAATCATGAGGGAGGTGGAGATCTGTAAACATCGATTCCTAGGGGAGGAGTCTTTGTGTCTCAGCTGAGCAATACCGAGGAGGGCGCGCAGCTAGTAATCAACGTGCATTTAGTGAGGCGGAGTAGGTCTCAGAGTTCGATAAGATCAATATATAAAGAATATATATAATATATGTTTATTAGATATAATCAGGTTGATAATGAACACTTATTTGGGGGGGATATGCTATTTACGTTTATGGAGCGTTCGTTTATAGTTTTCCCAAAAATCTAGGGGCAGCTTCCCCTTGCCCCAGAGCAGTACGTGGCGTAGCTAGGATTTTTTCAGCGGGGGGCACTGGGGGGGCCTTACATTTTCGTGGGGGGGGGCACAATATAATATATAACTTTTTTTGTATTATACTGTTCTAACGGCATTGTTTTTAATTCAATTTTTTTTTTATCAAGCATGAATTTTCAGTGGGGGGGGCACCAAGGGGGGCACAGAAAATTTGTGGGGAGGCACGTGCCCCCCAGGCCCCCCGTAGCTACGCCCCTGCCCCAGAGGCTACGGCCGGTTATGATCTTGTTACTGATGTGTATATTGCCCTCAAAGCTAAATGCAGTTGCCACATACCTGAGTACTACTCCGCTACATACTGCTCTACGTAAACTACGTAGATCTGTGCGCCAGTGTGGTGATACCATACTACGAGATTGGACGGTGCTGCTACCTGGTAGTAAATGGTCTACATGTATGTGTGATGTATAATGCCTTAGAATGTAGTTAAATACCTATTGCTTCCGTAATATATTGCTATGTAAACAGTTATTTTGAACGATATAAGAAAACTCGAAGTGCAATATTCGTTTTTACTAGTGACAGTGTCACTGAATAGGAACGAAGCATGGAACGAAGTGACTGGTACTTCATTCTATATCTGGTACTTCCGACTTTGTTTTGAATGCTCACTTGTCATGTGAATGTGTTTGGCATAGATTAGATAGGCGGCTGAGAGTCGATGCAGTTTCAGTTGTGTTCCTGCTGAATCGTGTTGTATGATATATGACGAGTAAACAACAATTTCGTATTCAAACGCTGTGATGGTTTTATCTTAAATGCTAAAATGCCAGAGTATATGAATGTGACAGACTTCCTGGCCGAGACCAGAGAAGATTACAATTCACCAACCACTGCCACTTTTGTGAACAAGATGCAACTTTGTCGTCAGACTGTGTCAAGCTTGGAAGAGGTAAGTTTATTATAGCATTGGCTAACGCTGGTCAGTGTCTGTGCCTTAGAAGTCGAGTAAGGTGATTTATGCACAGATGCAACCTTTCATAGTTACGTTACTTACAAGCATTATCGTAATACCAAATGAACTGCAGCAGTGCAGGACTAACACTACCAATTGACAGTCGGTGGTTACATGGCTCAACCACTTCACTGCTCCCAACTGATGAATTCACTGTTTAATACTGTTGTTAGCATTTAGCATATTGTTAATCAATGTTGTTCCCAGCTGGAACGAGTTGGTCATAGGTTATAGGTCTCTAGCTATGAAAATAAAGTGTTATATCCCATGAAATGCAGAATGATTAAATCAAAAGTCTTGTGCAATGTAGTGTATTATGTGTACGCATGGCTACATAAACGTGTCAAGGACACTATGTTTGATTCAATATTATAGCGAGACTACAATTTGGTCATGCGTATGTTTTAAATGCTTCAATGTAAACGAGAAATATAAATAAATTTGTAGTTTACTATGAGCCATCGTTTAATGACACATTTCATCCAATGCCTATTCTAAGATCATATGTTGTTGTCTTGTTGAGCACTGCAGATTTTTATATTGTTTGAATTGAAACTTTAACCGAAACTATATTGGAGTTGGTTACCATAGCATTGCCACCAACTTTATGTCAAAGTTTTTCAGGGAGGTAGTACAATAATGGCAAATACAAAAAAATTAGAGTAATAATTTCATTCTCTGCTAAACTAAGAAACTGTAGAGACAAATTTCACGTTCTCGCCATTGATGACCGCAGTGTACGACAAAATGATGTTTCAACTAACAGACGAGGACGGCATATATATCAAATCTGGTAAAATGTAAAGAGTAAAAATAGATAAAAATCACGTAGAATGTGATGAAAACAACTTGCGTCTGCGTTACGTGATTTCCCGTTGAACCTGTAATATAGTGTTTTTAGCATGATACGACAGCTGTCACTGTCGTTGTGTTAGTTTAGCAAGGCCATAGTTTGTCTGAATGTCGTACGTTTGAGCCTATCTGTAAAGGTTGCGACTATGTGCAGGGAAAACGATTAGGGACAAGGCTGATTGAATGTTTCGGGTTACTTCAGCGTTCATGCTGGCATGCACGCACGCACATATGCACACTCGTGTTGATGTATTCAAGCGCATGGAATCTTTTACTATAAATATTGTTACTAATACTAAATGTTCATACTGTGAAGGTGGGATAGCGGTCATTGTAACTGTCTGTATAACTATGTGTTACTGGTTATCTACGCTGGCAATAATGTTACGATATCAACATTTGACGTGAAATTCTTGATGTGATATTCACGTTCTCGCTCTCAAATTCACCTCGCTGTTTATATTTCGCTTCTCTATCATGAAAAGATGAATAGAACATGAATAGTAATTAGAACGCAACTGCAGCGTGTATATAATTATATCTGTGTTGCAAACTTTACCGTTCACCCTCAGCGTGGAGATCGAGGCTGTCAACACCCATTAGAAAACTGTGATTGATTGAAGGCAGCGTCTGCCATGTAGTATAGATTATTGATAGCTGAGCATTGAAGATGTAGCGTCGTGACAGGCATCTCGTGGCAGCCGTGTAGGTACTGCTATAGTGCTAATAATATTATAAGCTTTAGGAACAACGACATACGTAATACAGTGGTCCCCACTTTATCGGGACAGGTCAGGAACCATGAAAATGGCCCGGTTATTCGGTGGTCCCGATTAAGCGTTGAACACAGCGTGACAACGTGCGCGAAGATTGCTTTTCAACGACACGTCATTAGGCGGTGCGCTTCTTTATCCAAAGTCCGATAAAGCGTGGAGCTCTGTACTCTCACAACATCTATACAAGACTGATATAGTTATCTATAAATAGTACGTATAGATGTTTTAGGGTATAGATATGTTCATGGTACTACAGGGTAGGAAATTCACAATAGACCACTGGCCTGGCTGTGACTATAAGATTTTTTTAAACTCATTTACTTACGACCAAATAGACCGCGGTAACAGCACAAATTGTACTGTCGTTTCATATTCAACAGAACCGTAACCTAGTTGATTGGGGATGTTAGGTGTTAGAGGCTTCCCATTCGATATTTACAGTGTACACCTTATTATGTACATTATATTATAGAAAAAACGGTGAATAGAAATACCAACAGTGTTTGTACTTGCATAGCTACCGGACTTGATCACTGGCTGCCATCTGTGTATGCCATGTAAAACTATTGCAGTACAAATGCGTTGCCAGTTATCCTCTCTCTCCTCTTCCTTCGTGGTATTTATCTTTGCTTTTGCGTATATTGAATTATTACGGCCTTTTAAATGGCAAATATTACAGTGACGCATGCCGTCAGTTCCGTAACTTCGACGATTACTGCATCCGTGTGTATATATATATATATGCGACGCGTGGCTACACAGAACACACAGCCGTACTGTTAGCGACGACCAGCTGGACACAACGTATTATTTTGTTTTAGAATGCGTGGGGACTACTAAACAAACGTTAAACACGCGAACACGTTTTTTAGGCGTTGCTAATAAATGCCCCCCCCCCACTAACTGCTGGCCTATGGCTCATCTAGAAACGTAAAGATCGATGTAGGTAACAGCGGTGTAGGTTAAAATAAGTAGGTATGTGGGTGTACAGCATACAGTGTTTGCTGCAGGATGTAACTGGAACGTCACACCCGCCCACTTGCGTGCGCGATTAGATACCATATATGTACGAGAATCCATAGACTGTACTGGTTGGCATTTCCTATGACAGTATATGTGGGAAAATTAATTCGGGTCGAGTGTACGCGTAAGAAAAAACAATAAGCTGTTTTGCTACCTCTGTCTATATAATTGTTTTTAAAGAAATTTTTTTTTAAATCTGCTGGAATAGCTTAAAAAACGATGCTGGTCAATGAGTTTTTTTTATTATTTCTATTGGATAAATGTGGTTATGTATCACAAATAATTGACTACCTAAAATAACTACTAATAAATGACGTACATATATTAACAATAATGTAGCATTAATAATTACGTAAATAAACAGATGAAAAATCCTGAAATCCACCAATTCGAAAGGCAAGAACTGCACATGGTTGGTGAATGTAGGCACACATGGATGTTGATTCTGGCCAGAGTCCCTCTGCTGTACATACAAATATCCACGGTTCTTAATAATTTATATTTATGTACATGTATGTGCAACCTCCTTTGGTGGTCAAGGGTTAGAAGTTATACGAAGCATACTCACCCGGCGGGAGGCACTGTTCCCTAGTCTTGTTGGGCGTATATCAGCTGCAAGCCCAGTCACCCGATCCCCTACATCCTAATTCGCTCTGGTCTGGTCTTGGAAAATAAACGACATCTCGGGCTACCAAATATGACGTCTCAAGAAACATGTGCTCGCTGAATTCGAATGGCAAGATTTCTCGTACATTTCCAAAAAAATGTGGGAAGATGGATGTGGGGCACACGTACTCAGACAGGCCGCAGTAATATGCTGTCGGGTAGCATGATGTTCTTTTATTTCTTATTGCAATCTCACGATAAGACGTACTGTGTTAGAAACCGTACAACAAGACTTGTTCATGTAGAGAAAGACATCGGAACTTTAATTTACGTTGCTGTGAATTAGGTGCGTGTTCACAATTTTAATTCGTGAGCAATAGGTGCAAATCCTATAAGCTTCTACGCTGCGGTAGATATGAGTGTACACTGTACACACATCGAGTTCAATGCACACGGGACGAATTTCCTATTCCAAGACGAAAAGAATTGTCTTTGAATATATCATCGTGTCACTGTGTCCACTGCACACAAAAAGTTCTTTCATACGTGCACATTCTGCGTGTGTGCGTGCGTGTAGGGTGGAGATTGGGGGCTGTGTTATGATACACACAGTTAGTGTATTAAGGTCCGCTTTACGACACCGATGTATTGTAACAGTGTGTAGTCGCCGAATTTTATAATATTACTCACAGTCTGAAGCACAGCGCTTTCTGCATGTGTGTATGTTTACAGAGTGTGAATGTACGAGTTTTGTATTTGTGTGGGGTACACACACGTGATACTTGTTGAGTCAGCTTCGTGCTGCGAAGTGCTAATAGCGTTTGCTACTGTAGTGTTTCCTCTCGGTTGACAGTGATCACCATGAATGTATGTTTCCATGTTTACACTCGACTTTTGTTGGTTTATCTGCCCCCTTGGGAAGATCTGTGCAAACATCTCCACTGTGCACGTGGTCATGGTTCTCCCTTTCACGTTCTCCATGTCGCATTCCCGCTGCTTCAAGTAGTTTCGTAGTAATTTCAGCCGACCCTTACATGGTTACATGGGGTTTGAACGGTTATTTGGCATTCGTTATACATGCTTGTACAGTAGATGCCCGTAGCTGACAAATTCACGAACTTTCAAACGTTCCGGATCATGAAAGTTAGTGCTTCGTGTTAATTTTATTGAAAAAAAATTCGGGAGATAGTACTGTGAAAATGGGGAAACATATTATAATTGTGCAAAAGAATACGCAGAGTAAGTAGATTATTTTGCACGTCTACGTTATTCAGTTTAAGAACCACTTTGCTCATGCAAATCAGCAAGGTTTTCGTACAGGGTCGGGCAGGGGCGGGTAGGATTGGGGCTGGCTGGCTTTTAAAATGTTGTACTTTGTAGCAGTGTAAAATGACATATGCTAGGCATTTAAAAAAACGTCTTGCTGTCGATGAGGAATATGGTGCCACTATAGCAAGAATGTACGTGGATGGGAATATATGGTAGGGCGAGGGTGAAGGAGGAAGACACGGAGAGAAAATGAGGGCTATACGGGATGAGGAAGAGGAGGGGCTGTAAGTGTAATAGTTTCATGATAAATCAGTATTCAATTTTAAATTGTCATTCGTTATTAATTGTGATGCGACTGCTCTAGTAGAAACGCTAGCAATGAATAAGAAGCCACATGTACAGGGAGGGGTTCCTTGTGCGTCTACAGCTTTACTATTTAGGATGCTATCTATATTCGTGCTCTGGTTATCGTTTATAAATAAGAACCACTGAGCCTAGTCGAATATGGATGACGGGCTAAAAGCCTTTTCGCGTGAAATCTGGTTTTACTACATTGTAAGGATTATCGCGAAGCTATAGAATAATCCATATCGACCTAGCGTGTAAGCTAGTATGCAGTATGGGAGGTTCGCCAATAGCTATTTGGGAGATAACGGCTTTGGAGCCGAAGTGAGAACTAAATGGTTAAGATGCCTTATCTTATTCTCTTTAAAAAACAGCACTTTTTCATGCGTGCGTAATATCATAAGCATACGTAAAGGATAGGATTACCATGTGGATCAAACGCGCGCGTGTGGGGGGTTAGTGGGGTGAGGGTTGAAACAGCGGTGGTGCGTAGTGCGCTGTGCAGGAGCGTCTTGTGAGCAGAAGGAGCCCTGTGTGTGAATTCATTTTCACATCTACAGTTTCGTGCGTGTACACACACACAGAAGTCGCCAGAGATGAGTCTAACAGTTCTTTGTTGTGCAGTGTCTAGGAATGTTAAGTGTAAGGGAAAAGTGAAGTCGGCCAGTGACGAGCAAACGAAGGGACTAATAATAGAGCGCTGGAGGGATTTTATGACACAAATCCGCCGTGATTAAAGCGGTCTTACCTTTACGGTGGCTGTTATTTGGTCATCTCAAACTGGATTTTCCTTTCTATTGTGTATACAAAGGACCGTAAATTGTTAATTCCCGGAGAATTGGTGTTGAAAACAAATTACTCACATCAATCTGTCCGGGTAGCTGATCAGATCAACATCGCGCATGCGCATACACTTGGAAGTCTGTCCGTCCATGTCCTCGTGAAATGTTTTCTAGCATTTCATTCTCAGTATTTTTTGTGCAGATTAATGTGAATCGACGTAACATGTGAACCCGTGGTACTAATTTTGATTACATCAGTCGTAATCGACCATTATGTTAGACTGATAAAGTAGATGTACCTTTGGAACACTCTGTGGGAGGCGCATTGATAAAATTCATCACAGTAGCAGCTAGTGAGAGTTTATTGGAAATGTTGTATCCAGTAGTGTACCAATATGCGTGAATACCTGACTAACCGCTACTACGTACACCACATGAAATGAGTAGGGAATGTAAAACGTAATTAATAGAACTATTTATAGTGACGATATATTATCCCAAAATCTTTTCGTGGCAACGCATATCATTTATCATGCTTTAATGTTTCTGGTCGTATTTCAGGTCCCAAATTGCAGCGTTTGTCGCTTGATCCTTGTTAGAGTGTTTGTTAAGCGCATTTTTTTTGCACGTGAATTGATAACAAATGAGACGATTGCAGCCTAAAATAATTGAGTGCAATCTCGAGAATTAATTATTTTACACTGATGCAGAAAGTACGTGTAAGATTTCCGCAGTGCTGTGCGCGTTGAAGTAATTGAGCCGCTGACATGACTCTGAGTCTTTGTTATCCATCTTTGCGATCTAGAGTAATTGCAGCACTGTACAAACCTTATTGTGGCGTGTGTTTGTTTGCGTGCACTCACGTTTGTCTCACGTTCAATGCTCGCGCCATCTACCCCCCATGTAATACGAAAGTGATCTTTATGCATTTGCTGCATGCATGTGATATAATCGGATATGTCCGTTGATGTGTACGGAGGACATGATATGCATGTGTGTGTGTGCGTGCGTGCGTGCGTGCGTGCGTGCGTGTGTGTGTGCGCGCGAGCGTGTGTGCGTGCGTGCGTGCGTGTGTGCGCGCGTTGGCTCGTGCGCGCCCGTGTGTATACCGACTGACCGACCGACCGACAGACCGACAGATCGCGTGCCCGACTACCTACCTGACGACTGAATGTGCCTGACTGTACTTGTATGGATGAGCTGCAGAGCGGAAACGCTAGGGAAAGTATAATTTAATGCTCTCTAGCGTGACAGTATGTAGGTGAGTAATAGCGAACACACATCTCGTGCCATTACACACAATTTTGTTGGATTAATGTGTAAACGTTTGCATATACGCGAATTCTCCCTAGAAGGAAGTATATATATATATAGAGAAGTATATAAATTGTCAGCTAATGGACTTTTTTAAACAAGAAAAATGGTATGGTCAAATTGCTTGAAATTTAATACAGTGACATATATACATGATGTCATGGAGCAAACTGATGAAAAATACTTGGTTGAATGGGCAGCCCTGCAGTTGATACATGGCCACTAATCTTTTTGAATTTTCTCGACATTTACATTTCTGTATCTCTGCTAGCCGGCGGACTATGTGGAGAAGGATGATTCGCGTGGAACTAATATTATATTCAATACAGTTGCGAGTGCGCGCACGTCTTTTCCGTTGTCCTTGATGAATTTTATTTAAATTTACTTTTCCGTATCTCTGCTGGCCGTAGGGCTTATGTGGAAAGGGATTCATGGAACTAACTTTTATTATATTATTCTACTATATTACGTTACTGTTCGCTATCTGTACGCTATATAACTAATATTGTACGCTACTGTTGCGAGTGCGCGCACGTCTTTTTTATTGTCCGTTGTGAATTTTGTCTGCGAAGCCATAAAAAATATATACAACGCGGCAAAAACGAGTTAGTTTCGGAGCCTGCTGGAGGAGGTGAGGTGGAGGGGTGCATGGTGGACAGGAGAAAAATATTTTTGTCCGTCACTTTAATAAAGCTCGGACAGTGCATTAAAATAATACTCTAGGGCTAAGATGGATATCATCAGGAGTAGATAATAGGGTATTCCCTATTATCTACTCCTGATATCATTGATAGACCATAAATCTACAGGCTAAGAATACTGGTGTTGAGACTCACCGCGCAGACTCTTGCAGAATTTGCTCTGTAATTGCTCTGTGTTTTTCTGTAATAAAGTGTGTAATCGTCGTGTCGTATCGCATGGTATAACACATGCAGTTTGTCTGGTATCGAACATATTCGTTTCGCAAGTATTCTACATACGTGCATGTAGTCTGGTATCCTATACATGTGAATAACATTTGATATCTTACATGAAGGTCGTCTCGTAGGTATTCATTTAGTAGATTACTTGGTTATTGGTGTCCCACATCCATGATGTCTGTCTGCTACTGTTGATGTGCCTGTCGGATATGTCGCCTGGTATCTCTACCGTTTGTTTTCGTAAGTTAGGTGATATACCTAACATAAACGGGAGAGAGAAATGCCCATGAGTGTTAAATAGTTATATCATTCGTCATTCCAGTGTTTGAATTCTAAGATGTGTACCATTACCATAATTCATGCAGTTTCGTAACATGACTTTCGCTTTGATTTATAACATTACTGATACCCCCCCCCCCACCCT
>NW_014577099.1:384311-385979 GCF_000485595.1 Priapulus caudatus | reverse complement strand
TCGTCTCTCTCTCTCTCTCTCTCTCTCGTCTCTCTCTCTCTCTCTCTCTCTCTCTCTCTCTCTCTCTCTCTCTCTCGCTCTCTCTGTTCCCTTTCTCCTTCCTCCCCCTGTCTCTGTCTCTGTCTCTCTCTCGCGCGCGCGTGTGTTGTGTGGATGGGAGGGCGTGTGTGCGTGTGTGTGTGTGCGTGCGTGCGTGCGTGCGTGCGTGCGTGCGTGTGCGTGCGCGTGCGTGCGTGCGTGCGTGCGTGTGCGTGCGTGCGCGCTTGTGTGTGTGCGTGCGTGCGTGTGTGTGTGTGTCACGACTCACTTCACTGTGCTTCCGCTGGTCAGACCCCCTCCCGCGTCTCGTCCCAGACGCGCGCTGCGTCTGATTAAGAACCCGCTTGTAAACGAGCTGCGCGTTATTTTCACTGCAAATACAGCAAAGCTTTCGCTATGAAAATAGACAACGGGTGCCTTCGCAGTTTCAGCTTCAGCGAATGTGCGTAGAGCTCCTATGTATGTAGATAACGTGAGGCGAGGCAAGGGAACGATGAGGCGCACACTTGGTCAGCGTAAGTAACCCACGGGCGAAATCGCGGGCACGCTTACTGGAGAGCGGCGATAAATGAGGAAAGGTTTCGGCGCTCATGCGAGGTTCACATTTATGAACGCGTATAGCACGTATTGGATTCGCGCTGGCTCCGTCATTGCACAGTCGCGCTGTCATGTACGATGTAGCCGCTAGCCGTACGATTAGCCAAACATGTAGTGTGTGAAATATTTAACGGGCCTTTGTCGCGACCGGGCGGAAAAAATTATATCTAGTTATATTAGTTAGATGCATGGAAAAGTTGTGAAATCCCAACTGTAATGGTTTCGCATACCGAATTGGGCCGCTTACTGAGATGAATTCACTGTGTCCGCGTTAGAGATGCTTTCAGCCATCCTGGCCGGCGCCTATTGACTCTCGATTGTAGCATATGTTATTATGCAGTATCAGCTTCAAATAGCATCAGCTTAACATGAGCAAACAAGAGCAATCGGAGATAGCAAACCTCCGCCACAGCGTAACAGTCCCCCCATCTTGCTGGTACACCCAATATAGAGTTTGATGAAATTTTCAGAAATTTGAAAAAAAGATTCAGGATTTTTTTTGATGAATTTTGAATGCATCCGAAGTCTTCCCCACAAAAAAGAAAAGAAAAAATCCTGGATCCAGATCTGGATCCGGATCACCACCAAAATCTAATCGATTGGTTCTTAGCCCAAGACCAACCCGTCCAAAAAATTTCATCAAAATCCGTCCGTAACTTTTTGAGATATCCTGTTGACAGACAAACCAACAAACAAACTAACAGGGGCGAAAACATAACCTCCTTGGCGGCGGTAACTAGTTGGTGGTCAGCAGTGATACGTAGCGGTCAGCAGTAGTAAGCGGTGTTCATCATGAGAAGCAGCAACATGTGGTAGCCAGGCAGCGCGTATTCCGGTCCAGCTTCAATTGGTTCGTGCTGCTTTTGAAACTGGCCGAGTCAACCACATAGCCTCACGCCGCAGATCTCATGTAAGCAGCCAGCTCTTTATACAATGTCTCAATCAAAGGGTCTGCAGAACGGGCGCACTTGAACCATGTGCACACGATCTCTCTCTCTCTCTCTCTCTCTCTCTCTCTCTCTCTCTCTCTCT
>NW_014577099.1:369940-383957 GCF_000485595.1 Priapulus caudatus | reverse complement strand
TCTCTCTCTCTCTCTCTCTCTCTCTCTCTCTCTCTCTCTCTCTCTCTCTCTCTGTGTGTGTGCGCGCGCGCGTGACAGGTGTGATACGTCGGCACCGTGCCAGCCCAGTAGCGTTGTCAGGGGCACGAGACTGCACGGTGACGTTGCCACAGGTGAATGTGCGGTTTCTTCTGCGTGTGCGTCTGCGTCTGCGTTTGCAGTGTATGGCACTTGGAGCGTTTCAATAAAATATAATGCTAAATAAATACGAAATCTATTTACAAGTCTTAATGTTTCTCTACTCTCCTTCACCTATTATTGCCGACAAGCCGTGCTGCAAATTAATGCTCCAGCCACAGCAAACACGCCCACCGAACGCACGCTGCTGCGCTGCTGCACGCTATGCACACTTACACATAAATATTGAGTTTTATTTTATTTTTTATTTTTATTTTTATTTGTGTGTTTATTTTTATTTATTTATTTATTTATTTATCATTAATTATATTTTATTGAAACGCTCCAAGTGCCTGTGTGTATGGCGGGCGGCACGATCTACTGACGTATTGTCGAGCAATGCGGACGTGCGCGATGACAGTCGCGCTGGTAGGCCATCCCGCGTCTATCTGTGCGATCATGACACCTCGCACGCCAGCAAGCAACGATGTTCGCGCTTGTCATCGCTCTGTCGTCAATCAGCGTCACACGCGCATTAGTCGTTAGCCGGTGGGGGTGTTCGGTGCGGGATCGTCGGTGCTGCATGTCCCACGTGTGCGTCAGTTATAGCGCTCTGCTGTATGCCAATGCAGGTAGTTTCCGTTCACAATACGTTCTGACTATAATCATGGTCCGGTCGTGGCGAGTGGGGGAAGGGCTATATGTGCAGTAGACAGTCTGCAAATCTCTCTACACCTCTACTTCTCTACGTGCGGCTATATACTCGGCTGCACGCGTGTAGGTTATATACATGGAAATACATGGCTATACGTGGTTGTACGTGGCTATACGTGGTTGTGGTTATACGTGGCCGTACGTGAGTATGCGGCGTGTATACGTGTATAGGGGCCGGTGAATATAGTTAGTCAGATTTTCTCATTCACCGCGAGACCGATTCGATTTTCTTTGACATAAATAGCGGGGAATCGCGTGATTTCGACTTGATTATCTATCTATCTAGTCGGCAAATAAGCGATTCTGATTTTCTGAGCATTTCGTCAGAATTTTTCCTTCGTTCGACGGCGAAAGCGTCACGGGCTGTATACACGAGCACCTGGCTAGGCGTAGATCGATATAGGAAGAGTGGCCCATCTTCCTGACTGCTCGAGTCTTCATCGCTGACGGCAACGATGAAGCTGAGCAGCCGATCATCTGCCATTAGTGATGACGCTGTCAAACAATTGTTCTCGGCAGCTTTTTTTGTTTTGTTCAAATTGTGCTCATTATAAACTTGCGCTCGAATTGCGCGCATATCGAACAGAGGCGTTATAGATGTATCGCTAATACACGCGGAGAAAGTGTCGAGAAAGTAGCGGCCAGGCCGGCAAGTTCGCGAATCGATATCGTCATCACTGCGCTGTAGATGGATGTACATGAGGGCGTGTGTGTGTGTGTGTGTTTGTGTGTGTAGGGGTCAGTGGCAAGTCAGTCAGTCCGGCGGCACGTTTTCCTTTGCGCACGTGGTGGGGTCAGAGTGCATCGGCTACTGTAAAAACCAAAGGCTCCCGTGCAGTGCCGCGAGAGAGATATCAGAGAGAGAGAGAGAGAGAGAGAGAGAGAGAGAGAGAGAGAGAGAGAGAGAGAGAGAGAGAGAGAGAGAGGAGAGAGGAGGAGGAGAGAGAGAGGAGAGGAGAGGAGAGAGAGAGAGAGAGAGAGAGAGAGAGAGAGAGAGAGAGAGAGAACGCAGTGAGGGGAAAGTGAGGTGACCCAACCAGTGGAGACAATTTGGTCACGAAAAACAGTGGGGACATTGAGGTGAGTGAGAGATCGCGGACAGTGAGGTGAGTGAGAGAGCGTGGACAGTGAAGGGAGTGAGAGATCGCGGACAGTGAGGTGAGCGAGAGAGTGGAGACAGTGAGGAGAGCGAGAGAGCGGGGACACCGGGACAGGGAGGTGAGTGAGGACAGTGATGTGAGCGAGAGAGCGAGGACAACGTTGAGTGAGTCGAGCGAGGCGAGGACACGTGAGGCTGAGTGAGAGAGCGTTTGGTAGCACGGTGAGGTGAGCGAGAGAGCGGGACAGTGAGGTGAGTGAGAGAGCAGGGACAGTGAGGTGAGTGAGAGAGCGAGGACAGTGAGGTGAGCGAGGACAGTGACAGAGGTAGCCGAGACGAGAGGGGAACAGTGCAGGTGAGGCGAGACGAGGCGAGGACAACAGTGAGGTGAGGTGAGAGAGCGGGACAGTGCAGGTGAGGTGAGGACAGTGGACAGAGGTGCAGGCGAGCCAGACGAGGGACAGTGAGGTGAGCCGAGAGAGCGAGTGACAGTGAGGGTGAGTGAGAGAGCGGGGTACAGTAAAGGTGAGTAGAGAGAGGCGAGGAACTAGTGAGGTTGAGCGAGACAGATGACAGAGGTGAGCGAGAGAGAGAGGAGACGATGAGGGAGCGAGAGAGCCGAGGACAAGTGAGGTGAAGTGAGAGAAGCGGCGGAAGTGAGGTGAGTGAGGACAGTGACAGAGAGGTGAGGGCGTAGAGGAGAGGGGACAGTGAGGTGAGCCGGAGAGAGCGACGGACAGTGAGGTGAGTGCGAGAGAGTCGGGGAGCAGTGAGAGTGAGTGAGGACAGTGACAGAGGTGAGCGAGAGAGAGGGGACAGTGAGGTGAGCGAGAGAGCGAGGACAGTGAGGTGAGTGAGAGAGCGGGGACAGTGAGGTGAGTGAGGACAGTGACAGAGGTGAGCGAGAGAGCGGGGACAGTGAGGTGAGTGAGAGAGCGAGGACAGTGAGGTGAGTGAGAGAGCGAGGACAGTGAGGTGAGTGAGAGAGCGAGGACAGTGAGGTGAGCGAGAGAGCGGGGACAGTGAGGTGAGCGAGAGAGCGAGGACAGTGAGGTGAGTGAGAGAGCGGGGACAGTGAGGTGAGTGAGGACAGTGACAGAGGTGAGCGAGAGAGAGGGGACAGTGAGGTGAGCGAGAGAGCGAGGACAGTGAGGTGAGTGAGAGAGCGAGGACAGTGAGGTGAGTGGGGACAGTGAGGTGAGTGAGAGAGCGCAGAGGGGACAGTGAGGTGAGGCGAGGAGACGAGGGCAACAGTTGAGGTGAGCGAAGGACAGTAAGGTGAGTGCAGGGACCAGTGACAGAGGTGAGGCGAGAGAGAGGGGAGCAGTGAGGCTGAGTGAGAGCAGGCGAAGCGAGCAGTGGGAGGTGAGTGAGAGAGCGCGGACAGCTAAGTGAACGTCGAGCGCAATGACAGCGGTGACGACGCGACGAGCGGGGACGAGTCGCCGTCGCACGCCGAGAGACGCGAGGACAGCTCGCAAGGTCGCACGCTACGACCGCAGAGCGAGGACAGTGAGGATGAGGGCGAGAGAGAGGGGACAGTGAGGTGAGTGAGAGAGCGAGGACAGTAAGGTGAGTGAGGACAGTGACAGAGGTGAGCGAGAGAGAGGGGACAGTGAAGGGAGCGAGAGAGCGGTGACAGATCGAGAGAGTGCGAGAGAGAGAGAGAGAGCGAGAGATAGAGATTAGAGAGACATAGAGAGAGGAGAAAGAAGGTATTATATACTGTAAAATTAATGCAAATGCGTGCGCTCTGGTAAGGCGATTATTGTTGTTTTTTCGCTGTACTCCGAAATCGCTTTCGCTATCGGTTTTTTCGTTCTCGTTTGTTCATACTCGTCCATGCTTTAATAGTTTATATTACAGAGCGCAGCCTCATCACAAAGCGGTGTGCGTGCTATAATAAACGATATTCATGGCTAGCCGTGACGTTTCCACGCGTTTTGTTTATAGTAGTACAGCACGTAAAAGTCAATATTTCTGAAAGAAGTCAGCAGCATTAAATCTATTTTGAAAGAAGAATGAAAATTCTATTCGATTATCGTCAGCATCGCTGTTAACTAACTATACACTCATTTCAAATTAACATCCGATGAGGTTACGCAGCTGTCAAAGTTGGATGGCTTGAGACTGGAATTTTGCCCGCCTCGCCTTCCTCATGCAGTTGCCTCGCCTCTCGAGTTGAAATTAGAACGTATCCAAGCATGTGGCTGACTTGCGGTTACATGCTACTTTTCAAATCATGAAACGAATCTGTGGCAGAAATGAAGGCAAATACTGGAAATCACCGGCGTAAACTTCATGTAGATTTGCGAGTATATCTCAATCTGTCTGGTGATTACTTTTCCAAGATGACATAAACATGCAATTGGTAAGTATATATATATAAAGAAAGGTTGAATTTTTGTTAAAGGTACAATAAGTACGTAGCGGCCTACTCGCTAAGCTTTTAGGGAAATGGGCATTTTGCCTTGATGCCAGAATTTATGTGATCTACTGAGCGTACGGAGACGTGCAAGTTCGATGACAATATACTCAATGTAGTGCGGAGACCACGAGCCCGTGCGTACAGGTTTATTATAGTAATTGGAAACATGGTATGAGCATTGCGTGTGTTTTGTAGTTATTCGAGGTTGGGGAGAAGAAGGGGGAGAGGCACGGGATGTTTTCTGAATGAGTCTGCGGTTTTGCAGCTGCCGCCCAACACTGCAGCATCTTACTGTGTTTGAAATGTTTAAAAAAAAAACTATAGCGCATTTACGCAGCTATTAATTAATATGGTTTATTTTTATGACGCTAAAGTTGGTACATGCACGCAAGACTTATAATTGGGGTAAAGAGAAACGAGATTGATTTTTAAGCAAAATATTGTTATTTTGTTGATTTTACTTTGATTTTAATAGCAATTATCAAAAATTGCAGAATGCCGCTTTTAGATTATGTAATTGATTTAAAAAACATAAACTGCTCTTTATTTAGAGAATATCGATAAACTTATCCTATACCTTTGGGCCATATGGCTGCATGGCTGTATTACATTATTGTGATTTCCAAACTTTCATTACTGCATTTCATTATGCTTTAGGGAGCCAAATTCTACCCAGTGGCCAGCTAAAGTGTTATTATATAATTTTCGTTGAATAATCATATATGATATTCTCTGCTATTATTTGAACAACCCTGGTCATACGCTAACCGCCAGCAATACATATATAAATGGATCAAAACGATGTGCACAAAAATACGGCAGTGCGAAATTTCTCTTGGGCCGTTGAGTTTCGTAGTCAGACAGGTATTTTCATCATTAAAACAAGCGATCGTGTAGACCAAGCCCTAGAGGGTACAATGCATTTTTTGCTATATGCGTTTCATGAAGAGAAGGCTAGATATATGCAATGACGTAGGTGATGTAACCTCTGACGTGAGTGCTTCGTCATATCTCGACAAATTCCTTTCATGATCCTACCAAGAGCACATCAATTATACTCTGAACTATAGTATATACAGTGCATGCCTACGTGCTCTTATTCGTATCCAGAATATTAGATCGCAGTGCAGCTGAATGCAGTTAGTGAACTTAGTAAAGGTCGAGGAGCCCACAGAAATGTTTAATCAGTTCCCTCCGGGCATGTTATGGAGTTATGAAAAACAAAACTACCCAGTTGTCATTTGACCTTAGCAAACGAAGATGCTTAATTAAACATATTTTTGTAAATATCTCAAACAGGAAAGGGCATAACGTCGCCCTACATCGGAGCACGTATTCAGTCACCGGCCGCGGGTTAGCTGGTGGTTTCATTGCGAACAGAATTGAAATAACCTTTTACTTATACCTCGAGAGTAGCCGTCAAATAACATTTTAATCCACTAGAGATCTGCAAAACAAAATTGATCGTTAAAACGTTAAAGAAATCATCTAAATATTTTGGATGGTAACTACTAACTACCTACGGTCCAGTGCTTACGGATGCAGACCTATGGTCATATGAAAGGACAAAATTTTACAGTATTCGAGAGCATGTAAACAGTTGTTTATATGTGCTCATAGTTTATGTTGTGTTTATCACAGTTTATGTGCTGTCGTAGTTTGTTCTCTTGATGGAATACTGTTGTACCACCAGTAACGAAAAGCAGATGTGTGGCTTACTACATTTCGTTAGGAGTGGATAAAACAAACAAATGTATTTATTCACTCTTGATTTCATGTTTTTATGGTTGCGTTTGGTCCAGTCTCCCCGGCAGTATGTACTCTACATCGTAGTTGCTTTCATGATAGTGGTATCATCACACATTTGATTAAAAAAAAAGAAGGAATGTAGGCATACAATTTCACATAGATATCATATTTATTAATTCATTACATGTCTTGCTGTAATTTAAAGATGTCATCGAAAAATAATCCATTTGTCCCGATCATACTATACCTATGAGAACTAGTGTTGCATTTTTATGGTTTGGTTTAAAGGCCCCCCCCCCTCTTTAAACCAAACCATAAAAATGACTATTGGGTAAATTTCGATATTGCGATAGTATTGCAATAGTAGTTGAAATACTATTATTGATACTATTGCAGTAACTGAAAAACCATTGTGATACCAATGATATATTATGCAATTTTATATTTGATCGTGTATTGCATCAAGCCTCGTTTTGGTTCACATTATTTACTAGACTTCCACAAGGAAGCGTCCTGACCCCTCTGCTCTTTAATCTATACACAAATGACAAGCCAGTACACACAAACACCAGGAGATTTCTTTATGCAGATGACCTCTGCATTGCTTCACAAAAACAGTCCTTTGACGAAGCCGAACGGTCCATCACCGATGCTCTCGCAAGTCTAACCACCTACTACACAGCAAACCATCTACGAGCCAATCCCGGGAAAACTCAAATAAGTGCCTTCCATCTAAAGACCAAGCAGGCGAACCGCCAACTGAAAGTCAAATGATATGAGAAATTGCTGAAACATACTTATAGCCCAGTCTACCTAGGTGTTACTTTAGACCGCTCTCTAACTTACAAGAATCACATCATCAAGACAAAGGCCAAAGTGGGTGCCAGAAACAGTATTCTAAAGAAATTGGCCACTACTAAATGGGGAACAGACGCCGGGACAATCAGATTCAGAACCACTGCTATCGCCCTGTGCTACTCTGCGGCTGAGTATGCGCAGCCACTCCTATTGCTCCACACGTTAGACGAATGGCTTCATACCAAGTAGAGAAACTTAACAAAGAAAATGACCCTCGCCACCCCCCTCTTCCATCATGAAACAGTAAAGAAGAGACTAAAGTTCAGGGAAAAAATTTTCCACGCGGTTCAACCTCTGGATGGCAACCTCCAAAACTACAGGATTGCCCAATGGTCAAAGCATCTTCAGGCAAGTCAACATAAGCTTTCACTCAGACCCCAGGAATCCCTCCCACTCGGAGCCAACGAGGTATGGCCGACGTGGTTATACCTAAATCGCCTCAGGACAGGGTTTGGTCGATGCAGGGCACTCATGCAGAAATGGGGATACACTAAAGATGGCCCAACCGAATGCGACTGCGGGGAGGACCAGACTATGGGACATCTCCTGAAATGCCCCCTATTACCAGAGCCCTGTAGCCCTGGAGACCTTGTGGAGAGTTCTGTGTGCTGCAGTGGCTAGGCCGAATGTAGTGTAGTGGCCCGAGAAGAAGAAGAATTTACTAGACTGGTACCTTGTCGTTCCACTTGCATACTGTGCAGAGCGAGTGAGATTGTTGAGTAGACCATCTGTGTATGACCGGGGACCAGTCTAATTATTTAAAGCAATGACGGAAGTGTCATTAATGGTTTTCAGGCATGTTTATGTGTAAAGATATCTTTCGTGGCAAAAAAACTACCATGGGCCCATTGGCAACAAAATTTAGAATTGTTTCATTGTCCTATTGGAAAACAAAAAATGAGTCTGAACATTGGTCTCAAACATTACCTTTTTATCGTAGACTATTAAACGAAACATGGTAAAGTTACCAGTGTTTTAAAAGCAGTGTATATAGTCGAGGTCCAGTCTATAAGGAAAAGTTCATGTTAAGACTAATGTTGACACTAGGACAGTGACTCGGTCCCTGGTGTTTAATGTTGCAACTATCGAAAACCATTGATTGTTCAGTGAACTAATAGTTATCGATGCTTTACTTCACCACCGATGCATTGCTATCGAGCCAAACACTATTGAAATTAAGCGTGCGGTTGTCTTTGAGGGAGGAACTTAGGTCACTTTCTCTTGGATTTTCACGATTTTTTTTTATCCATTAGTTACTATAGTATTTTATAACATAATTATATTGATTTAATTGTGTAATAAGGAGTGAATACATATTAAGGAGTGAATAAGGAATTAAGGAGTGTATACATAAACATCAAATGTCTTAATCTTGTACGTGTACTGGCTGGTGGGTGAGTCAGTTAGACCGATGCTCACACATTGCGTTATACACATGCTCACACATAGGCGTAGAAGCGTGTGCTGCGTTTCTATGTCTGTATACATGGACGAAATTGCCCGTGCAACGAAATCAGACAGCCGCAGGTGTTCATCAGAAGTCTGCAGCGTCCATTAATCACGGCAGACAATTTACTACACATGGAAGCCATAGTACACTAATATTGCTTGTTGGACATGCAGTAATGTCTTGTGTGTGTGTCAATGGCAAACTGTATATTGATGTTCTCATCAATCTTAAGCTCAGGTTGTTGTATCAACGGGCGTCTTTTGCATCACCGATATTGATGTGTTTTCTCTGTTAATATATAGTGGGTTGATATAACTAGCGCGCAGTATTCCGTGTGCTGTCTGGTAATTAGGAATTACATATTTATGCAATGACTGGCTGGTGGTTATTACTAAACAGATATTTCCGCGTCCCTGCTGTGTTGATTATATGCAATTGTGTCCACGTACGTTACTGCAAATGTGAGTCAAAATGAGTTAATGCTATATGGGTATCAACATCAGTACACGTTTATTTCGTAATTGGCCAAAGATATTGTTGTGTTTTTTTCAGTCACTGGACCAAGACCGACAAGGTCTTTCGAAGATGAAAAAGGGGATTAAGTCAATTTGCAACACAGGAAGCAGTAAGTATTATGCTGGGGCTGAATAGGCATTCAAAGCTGTAAACGATACCGGACCAGTCGACAGATTAATTGTTGTTGACTGCGTGATTTCGTGTGGCAGAATTGTGGCATTTTTACCATTAATCGTTAACTGTCATTCATTTCACTCAATCATGCAGATTAAGCTTGTGTAATGGTAGTTTTATGGAAATAGTGATTCAGCTTCGATCTGCACGTTTTCTCTGTGAGAAGCTCAATAAATGCTGTTAAAATGGACGCAAGGTTTGGCACAAAAGTAAGCTTTGCATGGTTGTCCTAAAGAGATTTGATAAATATATTTCTGAAATGTGTGTACGCACGCACAAAAAGTGATGAAACTGTTTCCGTCATAACGTTGTGCATCTAAAACGACAGTAATTATTTGTAAATTGGAGAAAATTACCATTTTTAAATTCTTCTGCCCACAATTGCATTGGTGAATCGAAAACATAGTAGACAATGAGACATAGCAACGGCTAGCGTTTGAGATGCGTGAAAGAAAGCAGCACCGCGCATTAATCTATGTGCGGGATATGTTTCAGCGTATGTACAGAATGAATCATACCTAGTTGAGACACTCAGCAGACTAGGAGAAAATGTCTTCCCAAGTCCGTTTGACTGTGAAGTCGGTAAGCAAGTATTATCTATATGCACAGACTGGAGCCCAGCTATAGCCGGGTGAATTATTGCTTGGTACTATCCGTGAAGAACTTTGCCGTATGTTATACGTGCATGTTCAATAAATAAACACGTGCCCATGCTTTTTATCAGCTTCTCAGCAGTGCCTTTCGTCTCCTTATGTGTCTCCTTCACCTTCTCAGCAGTCGTTAGGTGTGGGCCATGCAGCATCAGTATTCTAGGTACACACTGCGTATACATTCAGTATAGTTAACACAACGTGTGCGTCTTTACGTTTGTAGCTGATCTTCAGCGAGTGTAAGGGGCAGCATAGCACGTTTGAAAGGCAGGAACTAGGCTTAATTAACAAGAGTGATCTAGAATTTAATAAATTTGCATGTTTGTAGGTTCGAAGGCTTTCCTGTGTGCAGGAACAGGGCAGTGGTGTACCATTGACAATTTTGTAAACGAATGCTCTTGCTAAGCATGAACTTGTTAATTGTGACCAGTTGGACCTGAAAGCAAGCAGTTTACATTTATGTGTGTATATTGCAATTGGTATAACTGTATTAACACGTCGTGTATATCTTTTGTCATTAAGATTTGCGTGTGGGCAAAACGTCTTTAGCGTTGTGTACAGTGACGTGATTCATGCGGTGTGTATAGCGCTATTTCCAGGCATCTACAAACAGATATCCAATATTGTACAGTTTTTGCTATAACTTGCAAACACCCGTCCATGGGTTTTTGCTAAGCACTGTCTTCATTTTGCTTCTAGGATAGAAGGGATCTATAAGTGAACTGCAGCTAGAAATGCTCTTAACCATTGCAAGCAATGTTTCATTTTTCGTTCTCATATTAGAGGAAGTCACTGGGGAGGATGCATGGATTGGGTTGGGTTAGGGCTGGAAGCAAGTAGACAGAATAAAGTGACGGGGGGGAGGAGGGGGCTGCCCCGATGCAACTCCGCCTACGAGGGTGCATAGTCGTAGTGCGTGCGCATCATACAGCTTTTTTAACGTGGTGTCTGTCTGAAGCTCAGGTTAGAAGATTGTGTACGCCATAGTGAATGCAAACGGGATTTCGCTTGCCTCGCAAGAGATGCAGTCTTGAGTACGATCAGTGCAGACATTTTGCGCAGCTTAGCGAAAATGCATTTGGCTGCATGGCGTGTGGTTAGTTACACTGACACTCGTAACGTCTAGTTTATTAGAGGAATAAGTTCATCTTTAGGGGTCTTATGGCGCATAAAATACTTTCAAACTGCATCAGTGTTCATCTAAACTTCTTCTGGGAGGAGGATGGGACAATAAAATAAGGGGGTGCATTCTAGTTACGAGCAACGTGGGATTCAAACACTATACACACCAGATGACACACGCAACTGTAGATTTCTAAATATTGCTGACTAGCACATGTTAGTAAAGAGCTAGAAGCTGCGTGAGCTTTCGTGGTCGAGGAAAATTTGAGAGTAAAAAAAAATCAGATTATGTTACTCGCTACATTCTCTGATGAGGCCGCTCGTAAACGATTTCTTGTTTCTTGCAATCCGTCCTAGAAATCGTGTCGTTTGAATTATATATTTAACCAGGTCTTTGTTTTTCACTCAGTTTACTATACCAGTGTCCGACTATGCGGCATGTGCAGTAGACTGCAGAAGAATAACCGTGAAATGCAGCATCAGGTTACTGTAAACAAGTAGTTATCTTCGAGTGGCCTGCCGCAAGGTGCAGTGCTCTCGGTTTAATATCTAGTTACTGGCCGCGCGTCGCTGTGTCTCCGGTTCCAGCAATATGAATCGTAGGACACTCGGTCGTCCCGCCTAGACTGACTCCTGTGCATGCTGAGACGCGTCATGTTGATTCCGAACGTCTTATGGAGCCGATCTAAGTCTTGCGCGTAGGTGCCGCCATTAATGACCACGGAACGTCTTCACATAACTCATAACGCCTACTGTGTTTCTCGTCCTTTATTTCAATCGGTCGTGCAATAAGGGAGTGTAATGCGCTCGTCAATATAGATATTATATACGATCGTCACGATGGTCTGCCATTTCCGCGTCCTTCCGCTCTTCGATTTAATCCGCTCGCTATGACCAAACCAATACTCTGAAAGCACTCAGCGAGTCAGAGTGGGCTGAAACAATCCCGCTAGCGCTCATCCTGCGTGTAATTATGGTAGAGGCATGTGTATTTGCGTATATTGAAATCTCGCGCAAAGATCCCCGTCGGGTGTGATGTTGTGCGTATTCCCTTAGGTGACTACGGGTATCGGCAAGAGTAAGATAATAACCCATGGGTTATTATCTTACTCTTGGTCTCGGTCATTCTGCTTCTGTCTGATAGGGTCTGTCTGATAGGGTCTGATAGGGTCGGTCATTCTGATAGGGTCTATGTCCCCCAGGGTACTGTCGGAACGTACCCTGGTACTAAATACTACTATCTAATATGCCGGACCGTATCTCGCCTACTGCACTAACGAGTCTAGGGAGTCGTCTACGCCTACTCCCTAACCCTAACCCTAACCCTAACTCTAACCCTAACCCTAACCCTAACACTAACCCTAACCCTAACCCTAACCCTAACTCTAACCCTAACCCTAACCCTAACACTAACCCTAACCCTAACACTAACCCTAACCATAACCATATCAGCTATAGATAGTTACCAGGGTACGTTCCGGCAGTACCCTAGAGGACATAGACCCTATTAGCGTTACGGCCATCATCATGCTATGCTTCATCTTGCTGTTGGTATCTATTCCTGTCGACAAATGGGTAGAAATCTGGCAACGCGATCTAATTCCCAACCACATGCAGCAGGACAGGTAGTACGAAGGAGAGTGAGAGTGAGCGAGAGAGAAGGAGGACTAGAAAGTTGCATGATGATGCTACTGGCATTGGTTTGTGCCCGCTACAGGTTGACTGCGTTAGTATGGGGTGATCGAGGCTTGCGTTGGTTGCCAGGGTGTGACAACGGACAGTATATCTGCTGTTGGTGGCGTGTGACAACGGACAGTATGTCATCTGTTGGTGACGTGTGACAACCGACAGTATGTCTGCTGTTGGTAGCGTGTGACAACCGACAGTATGTCTGCTGTTGGTGACGTGTGACAACGGGCAGTATGTCTGCTGTTGGTGACGTGTGACAACGGGCAGTATGTCTGCTGTTGGTGACGTGTGACAACGGGCAGTATGTCTGCTGTTGGTGACGTGTGACAACGGGCAGTATGTCATCTGTTGGTGGCGTGTGACAACGGGCAGTCTGTCATCTGTTGGTGGCGTGTGACAACGGGCAGTATGTGTGCTGTTGGTGGCGTGTGACAACGGGCAGTATGTCTGCTGTTGGTGACGTGTGACAACGGACAGTATGTCTGCTGTTGGTGACGTGTGACAACGGGCAGTATATCTGCTGTTGGTGGCGTGTGACAACAGGCATTATGTCATCTGTTGGTGGCGTGTGACAACGGACAGGGTGTGTGCTGTTGGTAGCGTGTGACAACGGGCAGTATGTCTGCTGTTGGTGGCGTGTGACAACGGACAGGGTGTGTGCTGTTGGTAGCGTGTGACAACGGGCAGTATGTCTGCTGTTGGTGACGTGTGACAACGGGCAGTATGTCTGCTGTTGGTGGCGTGTGACAACAGGCAGTATGTCTGCTGTTGGTGGCGTGTGACAACGGGCAGTATGTCTGCTGTTGGTGGCGTGTGACAACGGGCAGTATGTCTGCTGTTGGTGGCGTGTGACAACGGGCAGTATGTCTGCTGTTGGTGGCGTGTGACAACGGACAGGGTGTGTGCTGTTGGTGGCGTTTACTGATCGTGACATCAAGCGCTCACATCGTCGCCCTGTCTACTGTAACGGCTGGTGAGATCCGAACAAACGCGCCTTTCCCACGTAATTTGGCAATCACCGGGGTTAAGGGGGTGGTGACCCTTCGATTTCACTGCATCAAAACTCTGTATAGCTCAGGTAAACTGTTTTACAGGTTAAACATAATTCGAATATACTTGTGTATGGAAGAATTCATAACTGGTGTAATTCGCCCTAAACCTAACACCAGTTCCTATATTAACAATTCATAACTTTAACGCTAATCCCAAATCCTAACCCTAACTCAACCCCTAACCCATTTCGGGAAACGGTAACTTGTATATGCGAGATGTCGCAAAACCCGTTCGCGTAGTCACTATTAAACAAAACCCGTTCGCGTAGTCACTATTAAACAAAACCCGTTCGCGTAGTCACTATTAAACAAAACGCGTTCGCGTAGTCACTATTCTATTAAAGTAGTATAAAATTAAAT
>NW_014577099.1:361092-369930 GCF_000485595.1 Priapulus caudatus | reverse complement strand
GGGACAGGTATGTCTGCTGGGTTGAGTGGGGTGAAACAGACGGAACTGATTATAGGTCGGCTAGTGTTCAGGGTAAGGGTGGGTGGACAACGGGCTGTTATAGATGTAGTGTGGTTGATAGGGGTGGTTAGGACATAGACATGTGGCAGATAATGATCTGAACTGGTATGTTACAGGGTGTATGGCGGTGTGACAACGGGCGAGTATGTTGTGGTGGTGCGTGTGACGGGACAGTGATAAGTCTGCTGGTTGGGTAGGTGTGGACAACTGGGGGGCAGGTCCGCATCATGCTAATGTTCGCATAGCTTAGTGTTGGGCACCATTAAGGGCATAGGGCAAATTGAACAACGGCGGCAGTTATTGACATGGCGTGCTGAGTTGGGTGGCGTTATGTCGACTAACGCGGACGAGTATTATCTGCTGATCGTGGTTGGTGGGTGTGACGAACGCGGCAGGATATCGTTATAAAATCATTGGAACAGTGTGGGTGTGACAACGGGCAGTGATGTCTGCTGGTTGGTGGGTGTGACAACGGGCAGTAGTGATCTGTTTGGTGGCGTGTGAAGGGGCAGTAATATCTGCTAGTTTGGTGGCGGTAGTGACAACGTGGCGCGGCGAGGTATGTCTGCTGTTGTGACGTGTGACAGGGCAGTGATGTCTGGCTTGTGGCGTGTGGACAACGGGGCAGGTATGTCTGCTGGTGGTGGGCGTGTGACAACGGCGGCGTAGGGTGTGTGCTGTGGCGTTTATGATGTGAATCGAGGCGCTCACATTCGTACGATTCCTTGGTTCTATCATTAGTACAACGCGCGTGGTGAAGATCCGAACAAGAGAACATTGCTGTGCGGGCGCCGCTTCGTGCAGCCGTAATCTTAGGTGCAATCATTGATTCGAATGGAGTTAAGATGGGGCTACGGTGATGACTTCCTGTGCACGATTTCACTGCATGATCAGCATAACTGGCTGTATAGCTAGGTAAACTGTTATGAGTCACAACGGTTAAACATAATTTCGAGTATCAGGCCATTATACTTTGGTGGTAGAAGAGATTCATACTTGTGAATTACGCCGCTAAGAACAATCCCTAGACCAGAGTTCGGTTAGTTAACATTCAAACTTTAACGCTTGTAATCCCAATCCTACGCCTAACAGTGACAGACCGCCGCGTAACCCACGTAAGTTTCGGCATAAACGTAACTTGTATATGCGGAGAGTGTCGCAAACCCGTTCGCGTGTCACGAATAGAAATCTAAATGCAAAAAGCATTCTTAACCCGTTCGCGTACTCGACTTAGATTTTAAACTTAGACGCGGTTCAGGGCGTTTAGGCTAGGGCGTGATTAAAGACAAATGCCGCGAGCTTCGCGCCTAGTTGCACTGATTTAAGAACAAACCCGTTCGCGCGCGTAGTCTACTACTTAAACAAAACGCGCGGTTCGCCGGTCAGGCGTCAGCTATTAGTAGGCAAACAGAACTGTGTTCGGGTGTATTCACTATTTAAACAAGAACCCGTATCGCGTGTGTACATCAACTCTAAACGAAAGACCGTGTGCGCGTAGTCAAACTAATTAAGACAAATCAAATGACGCCCAGTGGTCTGCGTAGCACTGAGTGTTTAAACAAAACATCCCGTAATTCAGGTAGTCACTGATTAAAATGAGACATAAAGCGCTCCAGGTATCAGAAAGTAAGAACGATCGAGCTATCTAAAACAAAACGGCGTTCGCGTAATGTCACGCAAGCGCACAATAATAATATTGTAAGTAGTTACTTTACAAAGTTAAATTAGTATATAGTTATGTAAACTAGTTAAACCAAACCCGCATGCACGAAATGTTCGCGTTTAGAGAATTGCACTTGGTGTTAACACAAAATCACACCCGGTTCGCTCGTGAGTCAACTAGTTAACAAAATCGGCCGTTCTGACGCTTGAAATAGCTTGAACTACATACTTAAACAAAACAGCAAATTTGTCGCGGTAGGTCATATTAGACGCTAAAACGCGGTTCGCCGAGGCGGTCACCACCTCTCCCTCTCAACTACGCAACCACGCTCTGTATATATTTTATAAACAAAACCTTCTCCGCGCTATGTTACTGTTAAACAAAACCCGTATCGGTTAGCTCAATAATACTATTTTAAAGTAGATTATTCTATTATAATTTAGTACTATAGTCACTGTTACAACACATAAAACGCGATTCGGCGTAGTCACTATTGAAATAAACGCGTTAACGCGTGGTCACTATTAAACTTAAAGACCGCTTCGCGCTAGTCACTATTAAACAAAAACCGTCTCGCGGTAGATCACTATTAGAAAGAAACCCGTTCGCGTAGTCACTATTAAAACATTAACCGTTCGCGGTTTAGCTCACTATATTAAACAAAGCGTTCGCGTAAGTCATAATTAAAACAAAACGCGTTCCGTAGTTACTATTAACAAAACCCGTTCGCGTAGTCACTATATTAGAACAAAGCGTTCGCGTAGTCCACTATTAAACGAAAACGCGTTCGCGTGTCGCATCTATTAACAACAAATGACCCGTGCGTAGTCACTATTAAACAAAAACCGTTCGCGTAGTTACTATTACACACAAAACTGCGTTCGCGCTAGTCACTATTAAACAAAAACGCGTTTTCGAGAGTAGTCGACTTATTAACTAAACGCGTACGCAGTAGTTACTATAAAACAAAACCCGTTGCGCGTAGTCACTATTAAACAAACGCGTTCGCGTAGACTTACTATTAAACAAAACCGGTTCGCGTAGTCACTAGTAAAACAACGCGTTCGCGCCATCATTTAACGTTATGTCATCAATCTCAAACAAAAATGTCTGCGTTGCCGTATGTTCACTTATTAAAAAAACCGTTGCGTTAGCTTCACTATTTTAACAAAAGGCGCGTTCGCGCTAGCACTATATTACAAACCGCGTTCGCCGTAGTCACTATCAAACAAACCCGTTCGGCGTAGTCCTATTAACAAAAAAACCGTTTCGCGTAGGTCACTATTATTAAACAAAACGCGTTCGCGTGTAGTCACTATTAACAAAACGCGTTCGCGTAGTCACGTATTAAACAAAACCCGGTTCGGTTAGTCACTATTAAACAACCGATTCGCCCGTAGTTACTATTAAACAAAAACGACGTTCGCGTGACGTCACTGCTATTAACAAACGCGTTTCGCGTAGTACTATTAACAAACAGCTGTTCGCGTAGATTTACTATAAAACAAACCCGTTCAGCGTACGTCATATTAAACAAACCGCGTTCGCGGGAGTCACTAGTTAAAAAAACGCGACTTCGCGGAGTCGCTATTAAAGCAAACGCGTTCGGGCGTAGTCACTATTAAACAAAACGCGTTTCGGTAGTCCTATTAAACAAAACCGGTTCGGCGTATGTCACTATTAGAACAAACGCGTTCGCCGTAAGTCACTATTAATCAAAACCCGTTCGCCGTAGTTCACTATTAAAGAAACCGTTCGCGTATAGTACTATTAACAAAACGCAGTTTCGGCGTATGTCACTATTAAAACCAAAAAGCGCGTTCGCGTAGTCACTATTAAACAAAAACGCAGTTCGCGGATCGCCTATATAACAAACGCGTCGCGTAGTCACTATTTAACAAACTGGTTCGCCGTAGGTCCAGCTATAACAAACGCGTTCGCGTAGTCACTATTAAAATCAAAACGCGTTCGGCGTAGTCCTATTAAACCAAAACCTGTTCGGCGTAGTCACTATTAAGAAGAACCCGTTCGCGTTAGATCACTATTAACAAAACCGTTCGCGTAGTCCACTGATTAAACAACGCGTTGCGTAGTCACATAATTAAACAAAACCGCTTTCGCGGCTGAGTCACACTATTAAAACAAAACGCGCTTACGCCAGTAGTCACTCTTAAAACAAAACGGCGTTTCGCGTAGTTACTATAAAACAAAACCGTTACGCGATAGTCACTATTAAACAAAAACCCGTTCGCGTTAAGGTCACTATTAAACAAAGCGCGTTCGCGTAGTTACTAATTAACAAAAGCCCGTTTTCGCGTAGTCACTATTTAGACAAAGCCCGTTCGCGTAGTTCTATAAACAAAACCCGATTCGCGGTAGTACTATTAACTCAAACCTGTTGCGGTAGTTACTATTAAACAATACGCTCGTGTGCAGCGTCAGCTCCACTATTAAACAAAACGCAGTTCGCGATAGTTCACTATTAAACAAGCACCGTTCGCGGAGTCAACTATTAAACAAAGACGCGTTCCGTGTCACTATTAAACAAAAACGCGTTCGCGTAGTCACTATTCAACATAAACGCGTATCGGATGTCACTATTTAAACAAACGTCGTTCGCGTATGTCACTATGTAAACAAAACCCGTCGCGTAGTTTACTATTAAACAAAAAACGCGCGATGCCGTAAGTCACTATTAAATCAAACGACGTTCGCGTTAGTCGCTATTAAACAAAGACCGGGTTCGCGGAGTCACTATTAACAAACGCGCTTCGCGTAATGTCACTATTAAACAAAACTCGTTCGCGTAGTCACTATTTAAACAAAACGCGTTGCGCGTAGTCACTATTAACAAAACCCGTTTCGGTAGTTACTATAAACAAAAACGCGTTCGCGTAGTCACTATTACAAACGTTCGGCGTAGTCACTATTTACAAACAACGAGTTCTTTCGTAGTCAACTATTAACAAAACCGCCTTGCGTAGTCACTATTAAACAAACCCGTTCGCGTAGTCACTATTAACAAAGCGCGTTTCGCGCTAGTGCACTATTAACAAACCGTTCGCGGCGTAGTTTACTATGAACAAAACGCGTTCGCCGTAGTCACTATTAAACCAAACCCGTTCGCGTAGTCACTATAAACAAACGAGTTTCGCGCTAGGTCACTTTAAACAAAACCGTTCGCGTAGTCAACTATTAAACCAAACGGCGTTCGCGTAGTCACTATTAAAACAAACGCGGTTCGCGTATGTGACTATTAAACCAATACGCAGTTCGCGTAGTTCACTATTAAGCAACACGTGTTCTGGCCGTACTTCACTATTAAAACAAAAACGCGTATCGCCGCTAAGCCTCACTATTAAAACAAAACGACGTTCGCGTAGTCACTATTAAACAAAACGCGTTCGCGTATTCACTATTAAACAAAACGCGTTCGAGTAGTCACTATTAAACAAAACCCGTTCGCGTAGTCACTATTAAACAAAACCCGTTCGCGTAGTCACTATTAAACAAAACGCGTTCGCGTAGTCACTATTAAACAAAACCCGTTCGCGTAGTCACTATTAAACAAAACCCGTTCGCGTAGTCACTGCCAAAATGTTGCATTGCGCGACGAGGAAGTGAAGCCACGCGATATATTGCGCCTGTCGCGGTGTGTGGCCGATAATGACGCACGAAACCAGTCTGCCGCGAGATGAAAGATCGATCGATGCACTGCTGCTGCTGCTGCTGCTGCTGCGCGGCGAGTCAGCCGGCGGATAAAGTCTAGCCGACTAGCGCAAGGATCGCTGTATTTACAGAGGAAACGGCAGCACTCATTTGCTGTGTGAATTACAGTTGCAACTCGTCAGCACAGCAACGTGACTTGCGAGTGTTGACGCGCGTGTGTGTGTGTGTGCGTGTGGTCGCGTGTTTATATTTCTGCGGATATAATGTCCACATCCAGGTGTGTTATAGCGGATGAGTGAGATCGTGTGCGTATATGCGTGCATGCGAAAGGGCGTCTATCAAATTACTTGCTGTTTTATGCCAGCACCTCATGACATTCTACAGCTCGCAGAACGCAAAATTTATGGCAATCATAATCTTATGAATCGTGTCCGTGTTGACCTCGTTAACTCTTGGATGTGATGTCATACTTAGGCTCAGTTTAGGCTCTTACAGGTAGTGCTCCTATACGATGTGACAGCTAAATGTTACTAGTTGACTATATGTCACCCCTACATTACTCACTGGCCGATTGTACAGTTAACCTGGGACGCCCGATGGAAATAAATCTGACAAATGAGTACACTAATCCTCAGTGCTAACTGAACATGATCGAGAGGGCTATAGCTACCTTGTTATTGCTGCCACTACATCTAGTGATGATGATGATGGCAATTTCATTACATATCGTTCAACGCGTTGAAAAATTGCCGTCTTATAGTCACAAATCACATGTCACGATTTTCGGAATTATCTCCGCAAGGAGAAAATTGTTTTCGAGGAAGGCTGGGCCACTGCCACCGGCTTCGAGAGGTTACACGTGCAAGGAGCAGTCATGTTCGCTGGCTGTGTGTGGCTGTGTGAGTATGAGGCTCATTACGATATTTTAATAATGGTTGTGATTCTATTTGAGATCAATTCTGAGAGCAAACAGCAGTGAAAATGCTCTGTTGCATATGGGTGATATGCGAGGGCGATTGATTCACGCTGCGGCACGTTTTCTTTATTAAAAAAATTCCTATGGTAGGCTAAGATAAAACTGGCAGTGACAAATTTCACCTGGTTATACATCTAATGAGCTCATTAAATGAAGACTATATATACCACAGACATCATATAAAGCAGCAATGCGGAAGGTACATCAGGTGAGATGTGAGATCACTAATTGTACTTAATTATCTGTCCACTTCGCAAGTTTGCTTCTCCGGCCGATCGGTGACGTGCTACCTTGGCATTAGGTTCTTTGACCTCTGCTTTGACCTAGCTGATTGGCATGTAAACCGTGAGTTTTTGTGCGGCAAGCCAGCTGTGATGGATCGTGCTCGGGGCTGAGGAGTATGTAAATATTCGCTGTTTCGGTCTTGTGGCGTAATCGGTAGTCGGTATTAATTATCAAGAGCTAATGATACCTAGTCGCTAAGTAAAATAAAGTAATAATACCTAGGTATTATTAGCTCTTGGTATTATGGTATTATTCGGTGTATGGTCCGCTTGTGGTTATACATCCCCCCCCCCGTCCACTGAAGTGACCGTATTGCGAATTCTTGCGTGTGTGCTGATGCGCTGTGAAGATTAGTATGCTGCGCCGGTATCTTTTTCTGTGGCCCGGTTGACTGTAGGCTCATCAGTTTCAAATCCACATGGGAGAAAGACGCGCTCGCTGCTTTTTGCCTTTCGTAGATGGGAATGAACCGTAGCTCTTGTCTACGTGAATGGAGCTGTGGGTGCTACGCGTTGTTTCCTTATATAGCCAGTTCAAATTCGCTACGTAACTGTGTCTACCTCATTGCTGCTTATTTGCGTTTAGTTTAATCATGGGAGAGGCAAGCAGCTATCGTAGTAGAAGCCAGTGAGGCCCAAGTAGGATTATCTTATCCTTTAGTTACTAGTAAGTGACTTCCGTTTTCTCCGTGCTGCTTTTAGCTGCAGTCGTACAATCTCTAAAATAGACGTTTACTGCTTTGGTGCTTAGAAAAAACTTGAGGGCCCGATTGTCTCTGATTTGTGTGAAGTTTAAAAAACGTAAACGTGGTCAATTTGAGGTGCACTTTTTTACTGGTCAGCGCATTTTTTTAAATATTTGTGCAATCATGAAACTACTTACCAGGAGCTTGGGTTCGTATGTACGGTTTTTGTAATGCGCATACATTGTGTTTTGGGGAAAAAATTAAAGACGAATTACAGACGCTCATCTAGAATTACCCAATGTCCTTCATTGTTCAACAGTCTATGATTTGCGCGTGTCATTTTGTATCGAAACCTTATCCTCAGCCATTCCCCTCATCAATATAAATCGGCTGTACGTGCACACGATGCATTTAGTCGATGGTGATACGATCTCAGTGCTATTTTCCTCGATGCGTGCATTACGTGCATAATTTATCACCCGCACTCCTCACTGGGTTCGAGTGTCCTTCATCCAGCCGGCCTCGTGTTCTTGTTGCAGAGGCAGCCTTCATGAAGTTCTCGGTGATCACGAGAGAGCTGTCAGCACTGATGAAGACGCTCATGCAGAATCTGAACAACATAGTCATGTTTCCTCTGGATACGCTGCTAAAAGGCGACCTCAAAGGAGTGAAAGGAGTAGGCCCAGTTTCCTGTTTGTCTGTTTGTGCATGCGTGCATTTAAGGCGCGTTCGTGCATGCGTGTATTCGCGTGTAGGATGTGTGTGTCTGTATGCCTGTGTGGTTCTAATTATATGTTCGTGTAATACACACACACACGCACGCACGCACGCACGCACGCACGCACGCACACACACACACACACACACACACACATATAGCACTGTAGTTTACCGTAGTTTGCCACATCATTATTGCGGGTGAAAATTGCATCCTTAGATAGGTATCCAAAGGTCCTGATCTGTGATATGTAAGCAAATTATGCAACCGGTCCAGAAATGTATTCATCTCGAATGATATCAATGTGTGACTGTGAATATTAAGTAACTGTGGGTTTTCAAAGTTTTTATTCCTGAAAAGAATGTAAATCAGACAGCCAGCAGGTTTTTTTATCACGAAGCTTCTCTGCGTAAAATTTATTGTTTTTTTTCAAATTGGCTATTACTTCTCTTTATCTGATGGGAATTGAAATGAAATATGTTGTGTAGGTTGGTTACGCGTTCCTCCCTCCCTCCAGGGTGACTTTACTCATCCATTGTAATCAGAGACCTGGGAGGCATTTGTGTTGTCAGTCCGTATGGTCTTATGAGAAATGTCACAGTCGAGAATTTCTGAAATTACTGGTAACCCTATCCCCGATTTCCCGAGCAAGTATTTATTGTTGGTTCTTCGAATTTCTCGTTAATTATAATAAGATAATGTTTGCATAATATATACATATATATTGATATATATATATATACATATATATATATATATATATATATATATATATATATATA
>NW_014577099.1:315757-361082 GCF_000485595.1 Priapulus caudatus | reverse complement strand
TATATATATATATATATATATATATATATATATATATATATATATATATATATACAGTATATTAAATCGGTTTTTACACGAATAACAGGATCTGAAGAAGCCATTTGACAAGGCTTGGAAGGACTACGATGCTAAAGTGTGAGTATGTTTATCCCTGGAGATGATGCTGTGTCGGTACTACGTACATTGGTGCACTGCTATATTAGTTTAACCAGCAGCATAAATAAATTACAGCTCTCTGTTTAACTTGATTATAATTTTCAACCTTGCTTAGGAAGGGAGCTTGCAGGCATATTGCAATGAAGTCCCGCTGAGAATGCCCTCATTCTGCAATGCTGCAGTGCACATGTTAGTGTAGAGTTAGAGTATTATATAGTGTGGTTTATATCCACGATTACGTGATTGCGGTCTCTCTTGCGTGACGGCTGGAGGACAGCTGCAGAGGCTTCCACGTTTTTTGCTTTGTTTTTTTGTACAGGACGAAGTTGAAAAAGGAGAAAACGCAGCAGGCAAAGGAGGCGGGATTAATCCGAACTGAGTTCACACCTGCTGAGGTAAGTGATTGGGGTAGCGAGCATGCAGTGGGGCCGATGAGTGTGGATGGAAAAAGTGTGGGTGTGGACTAAGGCATAAGGATAATTATAAGGTACATGTTGTCTAGACTTTAAAGTTTAAAGTCTTTGAATCCAGTTTTCCACAGTGTCTAATTCAATAAAATCAACTGTTTTGGTTTGAAATTTTTCTCCTACTTTTGATGGCAACATTTCCGTTCGAATTGAGATTCAGCAGCTAGTGCATACACATAGTCAGAACGGGTGATATCCTGCTGCATAGATTATATCAGGAGTGGATAATATAGAGATCTGTATTATCCACTCCTGATTATATTATTGTTCCAAGCATTTCACGAGGCTCTGGCCGGAGACCCCCCATGCTATCGCTATATCAGTCAATGCCACGCTGCCCAACTATTACCATCATAATCTCAAATCAATAATTGTTGAATGGTTTCTGTTAGAAACGTAGTGTGAATACTGTAAAAGTTAATATGCTGCTGGGAAGACAAAGATGATGCCTATAAATGTATATAAAGCGACTCATCTTGCCATAGAATCGTATCAGAAAATCGTTAGGCAAGTATTTATTGAGCCGGTTAGTAAATATGTAATGCTTTTTTGCTAGAAGTGTCAGGTTTTGGAGTTGTGAACACATAAATAGGTAGCTTTAATGCATGCCGCGTGCGAGTTGAGTTGTGATCAGCATAATTTTTCCCCGGGAATGGATGGATTCACAAACTGAATCGGGACCAATTCACACAGCAAGCATCTTCCCATCTTGATGAATCATAGGGAAATGTAACGTGAAGCTTATTACATGTAGTAAATGACTATGGGTTGGAATTCCTTCCATTTAATTGCATGGGAGAGAAGTGGGTTAAACTCCTGCAAAATTGCATAGATAAGCAACAGATATGGTTAATAGTTATATATTTCACTGTCGTGACTTATAACCATTTCCCCTACGTTGTAAGAGGCGAGGCTCTTATATTTGTAATCTCATCGTCTATGTCCATACAGATCCAAATGATCTTATTCAGATTCGTTTATACTAGCAGCCATATTGATTAAATTCCGTTTCTCCATAGCTATGAGAAAAACAGTTGCGATTAGAAGAACGTTTAACATTTAATGTTTACATTGGCAGTTATTGCTAAAACATATTAAGTCTCACGGTGAAATTGTGAGCTCTCCTGGTGCAGGGTGACACGTATGGTGACATCAAACAGTTGAGCTATTGTTGACTTAATTGTCCAACAATTATGCTTACGTATATCAAAGCTGTGCTGGACATCTGCATATACAATCGGCTGTGTGACAGGGCAATAGTGTGGTATTATTGTGATGTTTTTGTTTTTTTGTTTTTTTTTGCATCTGTGTAAATAACAGTTGTGGTTATCACGGCCATCATGTAGGCCTTATTTTTCTTTCACGCTCAGAGGCGCTTCATTTCCTATCTTAGGCACCGCTATGAATGCCCATAGCAAGGTGATGCAGAGAGATTGCAATGCAAATCCACGCGTATCGTATAGTATTTGGCTGCATTCGCAGGCACTTAGAACGTCTCAATAAAAAAAAAAAGTAAATAAACACGAAATGTATTTACTACTAAAGTCTTAATGTTTCTCTACTCTATTTCGCCTATAATCACCTGTAAATGCCGGTCAAATGCTCATCTGCAACACACAAGTACACCGCACGCTAGCTGCTGCACACTGACACATAAACTATATATTTATGTGTCAGTGTGCAGCAGCTAGCGTGCGGCGGCCAGCGTGTGACAGTGTGTTGCAGATGAGCATTTGGACAGCATTTACAGGAAATTGTCGGCAATAATAGGTGAAAGAGAGTAGAGAAACATTAAGACTTTGGTAGTAAATAGATTTCGTATATATTTAGCATTATATTTTATTGAAACGCTCCAAGTGCCTATGGCTGCATTCGCATGCTCTTGTCACGAGTCGCAGGAAATTTCGTTCCTGTCTGTTGACATTTATGTCAGCGTCGCGCGCGCGTTCATATCCGCAGTGCGTCTCTCCTCTCCATGTTTATCTGTGCGCGTGTGTGTGTGTTGCAGCTAGCAGAGGAAATGGAGAAGGAAAGACGGATGTTTCAGCTGCACATGTGTGAGGTAGGTCTTACTGCTCCCCTACGCGACCCTTCCTGCACGCGCGTGTGCTGTACAGAAACGATATGTAGCGTCTCACTCTGCCGGTGCCGGTTCACATGGGACGTGCGCTGAAAACAAACGATAGGTGTCGTCACGAGGAGACGATGAATAAGAGTGATGATACAGAAGCACGTCTAATGCAGGTGGTACACGTTTGATGTCCGTGACCAACAGTCGGCGGCGTGTAGGCGACGTAGCTAGGACGTGCCAAAATACCATTCCAATTAATCGACGTGTATATATACTGCGCGTTATGCTTAAATAGAAATGCAAAAAGATCCATTGTATGTTTATTAAATTTTGAAATTATTTCATGTTTATTTAAATTATTTAAATTTAAAAAAAATTGTATGTAAATTTACGTAGTAATTTGCATATTCAGTGGCCGATATTCGAACATCTCGCGTAAGTTGTATCATTTTATTTATGTAAGGAAAAGGGAAGTCTGTGACGGCTGTTACTCTATTAAGGTATAACACACATATAACGTACTGCGTCACTCTGTGTGTACTTGTCATAAGTAGCCAGTAGGCAGGTGACCCTCGGACTCCTGTTGTCTCACAGAAACCATAAGAAGATAACTGAGCGTAGGCGTGCTGGTCTCGATGTGACTTGTCATCCTCTTACTTGCGTTCGACTTCCTCTATATTTTTCTGCCATTTTGAATAAAGGTTGCCACTCGCCTTTAAAATGCCGGTTTCGTTTGGCTCTACCTATTATTTTATTAAGAACTTCCCAAAGTACACGTGTGTCAAATTTGGTGTTTTTTATTACAATTTGAGCAATTCACGTGCTTAGAAGCTCTATAAAGCACACTATCGATTGTGAAAAATCCATAGCGTCCAATGATGACAAATCTGCGGATGTGAAACTTGCCTTTGTTTAAGATACGCCTGAATCGCCGCTGCCACGGATGTACTAGCAAGCTTACTTAATGACGATGAAGCCCAATGTTCTGCTGTAGCAGCATCATTATATGGGCTGGGACGTAATCACAGCGTACCAACAGCCGTTGGCATGTTATTTAAAATATGCTGCCGATGTTCTTTGTAGGGTGCCGTCGTAACGGTGACAGAGTGCATTTGGTACGCTACATGGGCGAAACTACTTTAACGGCGCATTAGTGTAGTTTAACAAAGGCAACATTATTAAAACCACCCAGAATGTATGACGCCACAGTGCCGCTCGAGGGTGGGAGCGTTGAGTAGCATTTCGAGCGTTTAATGCAGAGTAGCATTAACCCAAATGGCTCGGGTTATTGATTCGAGTTTGTCCAACAGAGATTCTAAAAAATTGCTTGCGCTGCGCTGGCTCTTCCAGGGCAAGAGCGTGGCAAAAATTTCGTAACATTTCACTCATGCCTGTCAGCGGGTTCTCTGGCTTGGAAAGCCTTCAGAAAAAAGTGCGCTCAATTTGAGCGCATTTGTTCTTGGCCGAGAGAAGGGTGTGTGTAACCTACCTTACCTGTCTGTCTGGCTGTCTGTCTGCATGCCTGCCCGCCTGCCTGCCTGTCTGTCTGCATGCCTGCCCGCCTGCCTGCCTGCCTGCCTGCCTGCCTGCCTGCCTGCCTGCCTGCTTGCCTGTCTGTCTGCCTGCCTGCCTGTCTGCCTGTCTGCCTGTCTGTCTGTCTGTCTGTCTGTCTGTCTGTCTGTCTGTCTGTTCTTGTCGGTCTGTCAGCCTGGCCTGCTGGGCTGGCCTGCCTAATCGCCTGTCGTTCGTCTGCTGTCTGTCTCGTCTGTCTTGTCTCTGCCTGCCTGCTGCCTGCCCGCCGTGCCTGGCATGCCTGCCTGCGGCCTGCCTGTCGTGTTGCCTGCCTGCCTGCCTGACCCTGTCTGATCTGGTCTGTCTGCCCGCCACACCTACTACCTATGTTACCTACTACTACTACCTATTACCTAACCTACCTTACCTACCTACTTACTACCTACCTACCTACCTACCTACCTACCTACCACCTACCTACCTACCTACCTACCAACCTACCAACCCACAAACCCACCCACCTACTTACCTACCTACCTACATACCTACCTACCTACCTACCTACCTACCTACCTACCTACCTACCTACCTACCTACCTACCTACCTACCTACCTACCGACGTAGCTACCTACATACCTACCTACCTACCAATCTACCTACCTACCTACCTATCTACCTGCCTGCCTGCCTGCCTGCCTGCCCGCCTGCCTACCTACCTATCTACCTGCCTACCTACCTACCTACCTACCTACCTACCTACCTATCTACCTATATTCCTACTTACCTACCTACCTACCTATCTGCCTATATTCCTACTTACCTGTCTTCCTACCTGTCTGTCTGTCTGCCTGTCTGCCTGCCTGCCTGCCTGCCTGCCTACCTACCTACCTACCTATACCTACCTCCTTTCGTACCTACCTGTCTGTCTGATTGCCTGCCTGTCTGCCTACCTACCTACCTACCTACCTACCTACCTACCCATCTACCTACCTACCTACCTACCTACCTACATACATACATACCTACGAACTCGCATCGATGGGTGAGTCTATGGTTCGGTTCTGGCCGCTTCTTACAATTATATAAAACGTTCGTGATAAAGTTTATAAATCCCCGGCGAGTATTTATGCCCAATGTCTTGGGCTAGCAGCTGTGGCAGCTGGGCTAAGTAATTAACGTAATTTTATAAGCAGCCCACTCGTAGATTCTGGCCTGAGCGATCGAGCCTCCGCTAACTACTTCTGCAGCTGCCGATTAATATTTTTAATTGGGGAGAAGAGCCTAATTTTGGCCCAGTGTGCTGGCGGTGAGCGAGCGACGTCAGGTGGGTGCAGCGACACCGTAAGTGCATTGGGAGCCTACCTAACAGCTGGTCATCATCTGTCAACGAAAGCAGCACCTTTGCATAGTGGCTGCTCGAGCCGACCAACGGAAATATTTACAGAGCCTAGCGTGGCTTCTATCGATCCTAGACAGAGGCTGTTGGTTGCTGCCTTCTGTTCGCTGCGGGGTTTGCATATTCCGCTCGCGCGCTGTGGCGTGGTTTGCCCCGTGCAGTATGTAGTAGCACGTCGGGGATATATTTGCATACGATGTGTGCACGCGGCTCGTGTTATTGGCCGGACGGTCTAGCGACCCCAAGGGTAATACCGAAGACTCTCACTATTAATGGCGCTCATTATTATATACATAACTGTGTGTGATGCCGACTGTACGTGGGCGCATCTTTGAAGTCTGAATGGGAATGGGAAGGGCATAATAATTGCAAGCCGCGTTCGAGAGTGCTTCCCTGTTGGCGATTATGTAAGCAGTGTGTATTGCAATTCCATGCAGGCGGTCTAGTATGAAAATTTGCAATCGATCGTGCAGCGCGCGCGGCATTACATACTTTGGTGGAGTGGTTTCAATGGCAAGTGTTATCCAAAGCCGATTATGCGCATCTAGCGTTTGATGCACAGAGATCTGTATTCGTTCTGGTGTTATGCGATTTAGGTGAAAAGCTGTGATAGTCGTGCGATTCTAGAAAATTATTTATGGACCACTAAATTTCCATGAATCTACATTGCATTACAAACAGCCACATGCTTTTCAATTCGATTTTCTGACATGCTCTGAAAACGATAATAGACACTCTCTGGTAAAGGCGCGATCTGTCACCACTGCACATTCTAAATCGGACACGTAACTGAATTATTCGCAGGTCACAGCCAGCTGCATGATTTATCAGGTGCAGTTATATAATGAGAATTTATTTTTCAATCTGACTCGCAATGAAATTACGAGAGGTGTTTGCGTTATTTAATGCATGAAATTTTCTCTTAAATTTAGTACTTGATCAAAGTGAACGAAGTGAAGACAAAGAAAGGCGTGGAGCTGTTGCAACATCTCGTGGAATACTACCATGCCCAAAACAAGTGAGTTGTGTTTACATAGCCAGCTACCACATGCATGGCTTCATCTTAAATCTGTGATGGAGCTAGAATAACAAATCCTTCGGCGAACCCATACTACATGTATTTACAAGATATGGATGTGAATTTGGCAGATATTAGGTTGCCTGAGGCACGCGATAAGTGTGGGTCAAGTGTCTCATTGTTTTGCCTGTAGAAGATTTTCAAATAACCCTTTTGTGCTGCCAAATTAAAAAGTTAAAGAACTGTAAATTATTGTGAGTGGTGATTAATGATGAGTTGATTATTTGATTATTTGGCTCACATGTTTTTCACAGTACAGTTCGACTGAATAATTTGTTGAGGATTTTAATGCCGAAAAATGTCGATTAAAATGTCGAGTTTTTGCTATTCATCAAATGTGGGTTCATTAATCTAATGGTACCTTTCACTGATGAAGTTTAGTGCAATGTCACCACCGTACCTCTTCATAACAGCTGCAAGCATCGTGTTTAATAATGGAATTTTTACGCGGCTATTCGAGTTATCCTATGGGGCCCAATTAAACGTAATCATGACTGGCAAGGGCAATGTAGTGCCTGTCAAGGGCAATCATTAGTCTCCTGTTCAATCTTGTGCGTATATTACGAAGTTAATGCTGTACGCGAGATCAGCCCGACATCACAGTGTCCATGCTGCTGCTGGTACACATCTTACCCAGTGCATCGTGAGATCAGTGGCCCTCTGCCAGCATGCTGCCGTTTGCTTGTTTCAGCTTCTTCCAGGATGGGTTGAAGACGATCGAGCACTTTAGCTCGTACATCAGCGACCTGTCGAACACTCTCACCGTGATCAAGCTGCGGCAGGACGAGGAGAAAAAGCAACTGACCGATCTCAGGACTCTGCTCAAAGCCGTGTCATCACTCGACAAAGAGGTAATGTACCCGTCGGCTTGCACGGTTTAGGTGTGAGTGACACGATTTCGATTACATGTCACAGTGTCATGATTGTAACCATGAAAGCGCAAAACACGATTTCGACCAAATCTAAGTTGTTTATATCAATTTCTTTATTTATACCCGCATGTAGAACATTTTATTCATCTACCTCGACGTAGTAATAGTTTTAACCAACCAAAAATTGGAATTTCTTTTGCTGCTGTGGATATTTGACCTAGCATTGGAAACTTGTTCGGTTTTGAAATTTTTACCTAGTGCTGAAAATTATGGCACCTTGTAATCAAATTATTACACCAATCGACGTGATGGGATGAGACCGCAAAAAAATATACATGAAGATTTGAAAATGACATGTATTAGGTAAGGCTGCAGCTAATGCCAGCTATACCAGCTAAGCCGAAACTAGCCTGAGAGGCCAATAAATATTTTGCTATATAGAGATGGTAACCCTGTGTACTTTGTGATGTCACTTTTAGGGGTATTTAACTTTTGATAGGTAAAGCTTATTTATTGAGAAGAATTGGAAACCAAATATCCTTTGTGCTGTTTGCCGGTTTAACTTGTGATCTACAAAGCTTGTTTACGGAGAGAAAGAAAAGCAACGTTTCTTTTTTTATCTGAACTCGTGATTTGTCAAGCGAATATAAAGAAATAGTTTAGAAGCTCTGTAGCCTTTGTAGGATTAGGTTATTGGCTGTTGTGGAGGAGAGCCCATTCATCCTATCCAAAATTGCACTTTTGACCACTCAGTGTGTGTACGTAGTCACCATCAAACAATTGTGTGTCCAAGTGTTACCTGTTACTGGACCCTGTAATCCACATAATATGTAGAACAACTATGTAAACAATTTCCAATTTCTGTTTTCACAATGAGAGAACATGCCTAAAGGTTGATCATTGATTTTTTGACTTGCAAACTTAATGCCAATGCCAATCTTACTTGATCTTCAATTCTCCGTTTTTGAAAAGAAAGACGAAATTAGTCTAGCATGACATTGATTTTCAGTTATAAACATACGTAGGCCCCATAGCACTGAAGCAGTGTGATTGCCCAGTGGCCTTAACTTGCCTCCTCAGCTTGCTAACAAATCAATGTCAGAACGTAGGCAGAATGCGTCTCAGTTCGTCTTCAATTCTCAGTTTCCAAGAGCAGTTTGAGTCAGTCTACTTACTGGCTTGATCCTTGGTTCTTAATTTGAAAGCTAAAGTCGGCAGCATTGAATCAGGCACATTGAATATTGGCTTGACATGCCTAGTACTCTTGTTTACAGATAGGATAATAAAATATAGCATGAAAAAAAAGGTCATGGTGATTTGTGGAGTATAGCTTATACTGTCTATGCTACAAAACCTTTTAACGACTAGTACGGCGAGAAATTCTCTCTGTGCTTTTCTATAAAGCTAGCAAAAAAGTTTCTCCTAATGTCCTGATAAGGATTCTGCATTTCTGAAACATTGACAGCTTAATGGAAAGTTAATGTGACTCGACATCATTCATTCATTCATGAATTTTATTCATTCTTGTTAAGAGTTCGAACAGTTATAAGCACCCGTATGTGTATTTCTGTCTGCAGCTGCAAATGCTAAGAATGGACACCACTGTTTGTTTACCTAGATTTTATTTCGGACAGTATAATCCCAGTACAGTTGGCAATGCTCTGCTGAGCCAAGGTAGATTTATTTTGTTTATAGGACATTTGTTTATATAACAAACATGTAACACCCCACCGTGCAGTTTCCATGGAAGTGTGCAAAGCGTATGAAGATCGAGTATCATGGAATGACGAATCCAAATCATCATCAAATTCCAGTTGTAAAATTCTAGCATACTGATACACAACTGCAACTTCAACCCATTGCTTCTTCACTCGTGTTCTCACTCTGTTCGGTAAACAGGTGAGGCCCCAGTGTAAACTCGTCTACCCTGATTGAAGCATAGTGAGGCTGACTGATGGCTTTCTGCTTGCAGAGCCAGCCAGCTGGAGTGCCTCATGGCTATAGTCTGCATCAGCTGCAGGGCAACAAGCTGCATGGCTGCTCCCGCGTCGGCTACCTGTACAAGAAGAGTGAGAGCAAGATGCGCAAGACGTGGCAGCGGCGTCGCTGCAGTGTGCTCGATGGCTTTCTGTACATCAACCACTCTGACGTGAGTCTCACTTACTGCTGCCTACAGATGTCTACTCTTGTGTATTCTTATCTACTTGTGTCTACTGCTCTCCACTGCCTTCTACTGCTGTCTACTTTGTAGCCTACTGTTTACAGCTTGTAGAATGATGTCTACTGTTATAAACTACTGTTATAAACCATCACTTGCAGGATTAAAATATTATTAGGCCCTGGCAAGATTAAAATATTTTAATGAGAAGGGGTTATTATTGTTTCGTCAAGCAGTTTCATCAAGCCGATTTGTTGTAGTATTTGACCATTTTTAACTGATGTGGTGGCTATTGAATTTAGACAGATTTGAATTTCATCGTAGGTGCATAATTATTAAAGTGGCACTGGATGTTGATATTAATTTTGCTAGTGCTGGTCTGGTATTACTCATTAGTAAACCTATTGGCACATTTTTAGCTCGCCTTGACATCGTCAAGATGAGCTATTGCCATGGGGTGTCGTCTGTCGGCCGTCCGTCCGTCCGTCTGTCCACTGACACTGAACTGTTTACCCACATGTTTCAAATTGCATATAGTTGTTACTCCTATGGGAGAGGTTTGAACGTCCTATTTTGGAGCACGCCAGTCGACCTACTTTCGAGCCACGTCCACTTTTTGGCAAAAATGGAAATGGCCATAAGTCAGTTCAGGTTCAACGGATTTTCCTTATTTCTGGTATGTGAATGAATAAGGACTGGCCCCAAAACATATCACACGGGTTTTGATATATTTTTTAAAGTATGCAAATTAGGTAGATTTTAGTAAATTTAGATTAGAGCACGCCAGTCGAACTACTTTTGAGCCACGCCCACTTTTTGGCCAAAATGAAAATGGCCATCTAGATTCATTCGATTTTGTTAAATTTTGGTATATGAATGTGTAAGGCTAGCCCCAAAACAGTTGGTACTCTTATGGGAGAGATGACAACGTCCTATTACGTTTAGTTCGTCTAACTGCTCAACAACTCTACAATCATACCTATATACGTGTAATATTGTGTTTTAGATTCTTCGTTACAGTAATTTGACTGGAATATTTTATTGTTTTTATTTGCGCGGTAATCGAAAACCAAAATGGCGATCATTTAGGCGTAGCACCATCTCCCGTCACGATTTCAGACTTTCAGATCTGAAACATTTATTTTCGCATCAAAACTTATGCATATATCATTATTAAGAGTATATAATGGGAGTTCTCCCATATATACTCTTGCTTTATATATCCCTCCTCCCTCTTCTATCACACCCAAGGTGAGCTACAGTGTCATTGACACTTTCATTGGTGATGCTATGCTACAGATATAGCTTTTACACTGCTGCTTAGCTTCGCTGAGAGGGTATGTCCCCCAGGGTACTGTCGGAACGTACCCTGGGTACGGTCCGGCATACCGGAACGTACCCTGGTACTATCTAATATGCCGGACCGTACCTCGCCTACTCCACTAACGAGTCTAGGGAGTTGCTTACGCCTACTCCTTAACCCTAACCCTAACCCTAACCATATCAGATAGTTACCAGGGTACGTTCCGGTATACCGAACCGTACCCAGGGTATGTTCCGTCAGTAACCTGGGGGACATAGACCCTATGAGCCTTAGCTTCTGTATTTATGCTCGTGTTGTACTTTATGTCAGTGTGCCATGAGCATCGAAATTGTCATAAATTCTTCACAGGTAATACTTAGTTATATATGGTTGTACTGATTAAGTCACTTTAATGCAACTATGCTGAGTTATTTAGGCGTTTCATTATAATGACTGTATGTCTGCATTCCCTTCTCTGCAGGAATTTAAGCATGGACAACAAACCTAAGAGTTATTTATTGTATAAATAAAGAAGTTTTGTCGTTGTGATATGCTTTGGAAACTGTTTTCAGGAGCAAAAGAGCCCGGTGAAACTCAATCTGCTCACATGCCAAGTGAAAACTGTGCCCGAAGATAGGCGGTGCTTTGATCTAGTCTCACGTACGTGTATTCTGTGTATAATATTACGTAAATACAGATGAACGATTTCAATTTCAAGTGTTTACTAGAGATTAATAGGTGCGTTTTGCCCGTTTTTGTTTAGCGTCAAACAACAATGGGTGGCCTGTTTTAATCAAGATTACATGATGATTTATATGATAAGCAGTTTCTAAACTAATCAGTGGTGTGTTGCAGACAACAGAACCTACCACTTCCAGGCCGAAACTGAGGGAGACATGGATGCGTATGTACTTGTTTTTAAATAGCTATTTTTATTTTATCGAACTTAATGTTTAAAGAAACATTTCTTTACGTTTACAGCGTTCAAACATTTTTATTCAATTTTGAAATGCAGTATTATGTGTAAAAATGAGACATTACATTCGCTATAACAGCCACTATAATATAGCAAGGAAATTTCTTTGGCTACAAAACACCCAGTTAAGCTATAGAGGAAATATAGCTTTGATTTTAGACTACTTTAAAAATGCTAGAATCTAGAGTTAAAATAACCTAACATAAAATAAAAACCCCAGCCATGATTTACCTAACTGCTTGTATATCGCTATGCGAATAATATAGGTGGATGTCAGTGCTAATCAACAGCAAGGAGGAGCAGCTAAACAAAGCATTCAGTCATGGCGAGAAAGGTGGCGGCCCCAACGACAGCTTCATGGAACTACAGGCGAGCATTGTGAAAGCTGCCAGGAACCAACCTGGCAACGATCGCTGCTGTGATTGCAATGCAAAAGAAGGTAAAAAGAGATACAGTGTCGAGAACTATTATTATGTATTGTATTATCACAGTTTTCAAGAAATGTGATTGCATGAGCCAGGGAGAGAGAGAGAGAGAGAGAGAGAGAGAGAGAGTGAGAGAGAAAGTGAGAGTGAGAGTGTGAGAGAGAGAGAAATGGTGCAAGAATGTCTTCTATCTTAACTCTAATGATTTATTGGATACGACACACTACCTACCTCTGTGCAGATTTATATCAAAATCATGTGCATGCATTTCCTCTGCATAGGCTCTTCTTATTGAAATTACTTTTGCCGGTATGTGATAGCTCACATCAATACTCATCAAGTTCTAACGACTCGAAAGGTCAGACTCAAAAATCAGACTAAAATTGCATGCCTGTTGGAGCCCTCCAATTCGAACTGGAGATTCATGTGATGTACCAAAATTAAACGAAAGTAAGAAAGGCATTGCTTTAGACAAAGGGGATCTGGCATTTACAGTAACTGTTGCTCTTAGGCATTCTCAGTTCATGCCACAACACGACTGTGCATATGCTTAGGGTGTTTTGACCGCCAGCTTAAAGCATGTGTTGCCATTTTGATGAACACTGCCAGATTAATAATCAATATTTTTGCATCTATAGCAACTCGGAGCAGACCTGGGTCAGCTGTCTCATCTTCATCTACTCAGCTTCCAAATGGCAATTTCTGTCCCTTTAACTTGCAGGAGTAACGTGGCTGTCGACGAACTTTGGCATATTGGTGTGCATCGAATGCTCAGGGGTGCACAGAGAAATGGGAGTGCATGTGTCGCGTGTGCAATCTCTAGACCTGGACCACGTTGGAACCTCACAACTTCTGGTATGACATAATCTATATGAGTGCACACATATCCCAATTGGTGCATCTTTTATTTATAACTGATATAAACTAAACTCACCCAATTTCCGTGCTGAGACGTGAGCTATAGGAATCAGGCGATCCCCAAAATAACTGATCAATTGTAAGTTCCATCAGGACGTAAATGATAAGTACTCATGGTGTTTTTTAGTTTATGGTTATTGGGGATCGTGACGTAAGTGGCATCGTTTAGGATGAGTCTGGTGCATTATAAACATTTGATGCATAGTAAAAATATTTGTTGGTGGATAGCAGCTGCGGTTTTTATTACATCTTGAATCTGCATTCCTGCAGCTGGCCAGATATGTGGGAAATGCAATGTTCAATGAAATCATGGAGGCATCACTCCCTGAGCTTCACAAGCCTAAACCTACTAGTCCAATGTAAGTAGGGATGCTCAAGTAACCTAAACTAATGTACAATTTCTAATGCTGTTCATGAGTTTCCATTTAAGTTGTATGAGCATGGCCTGGGTATGTTAATGGTTCATATAAATCTCATTGCAGATGGTAAGGTAGCATGAGTTCTTTAATACAAATGAGCTTAATGGATATGCGCATATGCGTTACATACGTGCATATATTCACTCATGCACCCATTCACACGTGTATGCACGCATGCACATGCATGGTATAGATGCCACGTGAAAAATGTGGCACGTGTGCAGGAGGACATTGACCACCATGCTAGAACCTGTATTGGGAAAGATGCACTATACAAACTCTTGCAGGGAAGAGAGGAGAAAGTTCATACATGCCAAGTACGTAGAGCGACGCTACTGTGTGAAGACCTGCACATGTGAGGAAGACATGGCACAGGATCTGCGCCAGTCTGTGTTAGCAAGGGACATGCCGTCTTTGCTGCAGTCATTCGCTGAGGGTGTGGATCTCATGGTTACCCTGAGCGAGACGGTACGCCATCTAATTTTGCAGGAACGAAACTTCATAGAACTGTTGGTGTATAGTCAGCACAATATTCTATTGCTGTTGCTTACGCTTACCGTTGGTTGGATCAGGCTTCAAGTTTTTGTGTTATTTTAGACAGCACACTAAAATTCATAAATACTTCAGAACTTTTCCGAGTTTACTACTTGTTACATGGATATTTTTAACAGCCCATAGCTTTATAGGAGCAGTTCTGATTTTACGATTGGAAAGGGAATATCAAAACGTTTTATCTATAGGCATGAGTGTATTTCTACAGAGCTTGTAGAAGAAAGTCTGTTAGTGATTGCTAGGAGAGAAACTAGAATTAAACGTTATTAATTTAAATACTTTCACTTGATTTGCCCCCGTATTTTCACAGTCAACCAAAGAAATTATATGCGCCTTCAATCTGTCAACTTGTGTAAACAATTTAGTGGTCACATTTTTAATATGCTTTCCATTTCCATTTTGGTAAAGATTTTTGCATCAGCATATATATAGAATACCCATAGGACAAACAGTGCTGCCATCTGGATTTTATTTCCTAGATCAGTTTTTTTGCTCATGTTACACTAGCCGTTCTAGTGTGGGGTAATAACTGACATTGCCAAGTGGCACAAGAAGAGCCTTCGCACCATCAGCTCTTAAATATTTTAAGTTTAGGTTTCCATGGAACTCTCCAGGGCTGTAGGTAACAGGGGGGAGGGGGTGTTGCCCCCAGAGAAATTTATAGACATTAAAGGGTCAATGGGAGTCACCTTCCCAGAACACACTCCGCACACAGCTTTGCCCCATCCAGGCAAAATCGGTTAGCTACGCTCCTGCTCACAGTGTACAACACCAGACTATAGTCTGTGATACAAGGCAAATTTGTAGAAATTGCTACTGTGTGAAAGATTCATAAGTTAAAGGTCGTGAAACATCTCACTCAGAAATGCAGCTGCAACTGCCATCTAATTTTCTTTCTTTGTGTTTGTATGCAGCTTAGCTCACACTTACTCAGGTCAGAGACGAAAGCTCCTCTTTAAAGCATGTAAAGGTTGTAATATGATGGCCTATGGATTAAAGCATTCCAATATTCTCTAACAAGAAAATTATCTACTCCGGCTTGCTGTGGTGGGGGAAGGTGATTGACAGTGGTGGGTGGTGTGTTGAGGTTGCAGTGTTACAGTCACAGCTTCTTAATTCCATCGAAACTCTGCAGCAGTTATGCCGTGAAAGATTGAGGCATCTGTATGCATTAGTGGTCCTTTATATGCATCTTTCCATGTAGTGTACGTACTCTCGATTTAAAGCTTCAGGGTTTTATATGCCCACTCGACACCACATCTACGTGCTATGTACATCTATTATCACATATGTTTCCAGTTTCTTGTAAGTAAGAATCTGTGACTGATACAGTGATGTGCAGCATGATATGTGAGTCGTAAATCTATAGGTTTGATTGAGAGCCCATCTCCTGATCCCCTGTCTTTATGTTTGCACATGCTACCAGTGGAGTTGGTGGTCCTGGCCTGCTGTGAATTCGGTGAGCAAAAGTTTCATTACGTGTGTGGTATTCGCATGGTGTATGCGGAAGTGCAGTACCCTGCATGGTGTGGCGAGTGTATCGTGTTATGGGCGAATAATGGATACTGATGGGTCTCTGTGGGAGTGTGACATCATTCTTTGCATTGCTCAAGTACAGTGGCATTTTGGGGCAAAACTACTACAGCTACAGCTGAGTCAGGCAGGCTAGCTTCTACTGACTCCGCGACATGTGCACGTAGTGGTGGACTCTGAGGTACTTGTGACTGTGAATGCAGATTGATAATAAGATAGCCTCTGTGTGATTGTTGTAGGAACGAGCAGACACGGCTTTGCATTTAGCAGTGTCTAGGGAGGATGGCACTTCAATACACATCGTAGATTTCCTAGTGCAAAACAGGTAGGTGGTCATAAGAGTGTGTTTGTCGTTGAGAAATCCTATATCACTGTATTTGGTAGTGTTGCAAAGGTTTAAAAACTTTCAGAGAATTTTGATAACTTTCCATTGATTCCAATTGTTAAGTTTCGGAATGGAAATAATGTGTGAGTGTGTGTTATACTGTCTTTAGTGTCAAACCTGTGATAACAACCCATTAAACTAATCCTAACTGTTATTGGAGACTGTCTATCAATATCAACAACTATGCAATCTGATTGTCTCGCTCCCTCTGAAATCGATACATGAGTTTCTAGATATATTTCAATCTAGGTAGTTGTTGTAAATTCTACAGTTTTTTAGCCTCTATAATCCAGGCTCATTTATATTCGAAATTCATAACTTGCACTCGTTCTTGTGTTTGCGAACACAGTAAAAACTTGGAAAAGCAGAACATGGAAGGTGACACAGCATTGCATGTCAGCGTACGCTTCAACCAATCTGAGTGCATGCGGTTGCTGCTACGATCGGGAGCCAAGTGGAATGCAGAAAACCGAGAGGGCAGGACCCCATTAGATATAGCAAGAGAGAAGGGCTACCGAATTTGTGAGGAGCTGGTATGCGAGCATTCTCATTAAAGCATGGCGCCATCATTACACTGTGTGTGTGTGAGCCCGCCTTTTCTAGGACCAATGGCAAATTTTCTTAGTGATCTTCAAGTGACACCATTGTAATTCATTGTATAATATAAGATAATATGACTATGAGATAAATAGATATATTTTAGTGACGCATTAGCGTTTGGATGGATGTCATCTGATGACAAGTGCAGGCAACAAAAAATAAGGCATGATAACGACAACAGATCAGTTATCAAACCTATCACATCAGTAATAATTTAAAATTCATCTCGTAATTTAATTATCTTGTATTTCCTAGCAATTTTGTGATGTTTTTTTTCCCTGCAGTAAACTTAATACGAACAATTTTCACTTGCCCGATCATGTTGTAATGCAGTATAATTCCTTTGTTGTTGTAGCTGCAGTTTGCGATGTCAGGGAAGAAAGAGCAGTTTGAGAACATAAATATTGATTGGGGACTCATCCACGAGGACCAGATATCAGACCAAGTGGACTTCAGTGATGATGAACTGGATGACAGGGTAAAACACACTGCTAGTTATCATTAGCATTTGGCTCTACCTTGCTATGCATATAGAAAGCTTTCACAACTGTATGTATAAATCGTACATCACAATGGCAAACTGCCGTACTTCGTTAAGAGCTGCATTCAGAGCAAATGGAAGTGAAGTAAATCGCATCGAAACATCGCTATCAAACTTATTTTTATTGTTGCCTTGTATGACAACATGTGTTGTGTGAACGTTTGATTTCAGACGACTCCTGATAGGGGGAGCCGGCGCTTCATGATCGATGACTCGCCAGGTAGTCGGCGCCGGTCAATCCATCCTCCCTGTCTGCCTGGCAGTGCTGACAAAACCTCGCCACTATCTCAGAGGAACATAATGGGACCACCTCCACCACCACCCGCGAAGAGCAAACCCGGAGGTATATTTCCCGTATACTTGGTTTGCGTGTTTCACCATGTGTTATGATCATCCCAGCAAGTGGTATTATAGATGGGATGGTTGAACAGTAGCAGCTTTATAAACACTGCAACGAGAAAATAATTTTACTGAGTCTCATATTTCACTCATTTCTCAACTTTGAAAGAACTTCAGTGTTAGTGCATTGTTTTTGCTTGCAGGTGCGATCTTGTCATCACAGGGTAGCCTTCGCAAGCGCGCACCAAAGCCGCCAGATCTTCCAAAAGCATGCAAGGCAAACAATGGAGAATCAAAAAAGTACCACCGCTCAACATCTGACCCCAACCCATCATCCTCCCCAGAGCTGCCACCCCCGCCGGCAGTGTCCTCACGTGCTTCCGTTGCTCAGACAGGTAAGAAGTGTCAAACATCTCTCAGGGTACCTGCATACCTACCTAGTAAAGTGTGTGTTGGATGGCCTTATAGCCCTATGTCATCACATTATCATAGATCAGAGTTACTCAGCTATATACGATGCAATCTAAATTCATATTTGTCTGAAATTTGAATACAGATCTAATAAACCAATCTACTACCAACATACGTACAAGCTGTGGAAAGTTATTATGTGGGCACATGTAAGCCACAGCATATATGTTCTAGGCTTGAAAAGACCTAATTAACATTGCAAATTTGTTGGGTGAACACCTAGCCTAGCTCATTATTAACAGAATAATCTCAGAGATGTTTTTCTTGCATATAAAGTAATCAAATCTTGTTTTACCTCTTCAGAAGCTGCAATTCAATGTTAAACATTATAGCGTTAACACTATGCTTCTGCTATGCTGAAATCTGCCCAAATCTTATTAGATAGTTGACTAGGAAAATTATTTAACATCAAGCTATAGTAATTGATTCAATTATTACATATTCTCAACTGCAAAAACATCAGATATAATTAGTCAGAAGTATAATAAACTGTGGCCAGTTCATTTCCAGTATGGACAAGTTCACTCATCCTAATTAATTAAGACTTGGGGATATATATTTATTTTCTTGTTTAAATAGACATTAAAAATTGGGGGAAAATGGTGGAAAGCAATGTATTCATGTTGCTGAAGTAGGCTATTTAGGCAATTTTCGGAATGGAGACTCACCTTCAGTGTGAACTCATCTTTTGCTTTCTATTCGTCTATGTATATGCTCTGCTATTGTTGCCATCAGTTGGGCTCGTAGGGTATATGTCCCCCAGGGTACTATCGGAGGGTACCCTGGGTACGGTTCGATATATCGGAACGTACCCTGGTAACTATCTGATATGGTTAGGGTTAGGGAGTAGGCGTAGGTGACTCCCTAGACTCATTAGTGGACTAGGCGAGGTACGGTCCGGCATATTAGATAGTACCAGGGTACGTTCCGATATATCGAACCGTACCCAGGGTACCCTCCGATAGTACCCTGGTGGACATAGACCCTCTCAGCATCAGTTGGTTTCACTTAAGGCACATCTAACATGTTGCCATTAATTAATATAATTGCTATTTATATCTGATACAGGTGTATTTGTTTTACCACCACCTCCTGAATTCCAAAACAAAGGCGGGTAAGTGATACCAGCGTTCTAGATGCTCTGTAGTTATCTGTTTGGATTGGAAAGTGTGTGCTACTGTTTTCGTGCACCCGGGATAGCATAGCTGGGGCAATGGCAAAAGTGCCAGTCAATAATAGTCTCACAAATGCAAATGGGTTTATACGTGTTTACAATTTTTGATGCCGGGAGAGTAATATCACCTGAAATATTCACAGGCAAATTAAAGCTGCCGGTGAGTTGTAAAAAGTCACAGAGTCAAAGCGCAGATAATGCAATTTGACATGTAACTTAGATCAAAGGTATATATGACTGGTACTGTGCAGCATACAATTGCAGCCCATTCGCCATTGGTATAAGGACGCATTGGGACGAAATATTTTAGACCGACCTCACAATTCAAAGACAGATATAATGACTCCTACCTTAGCATGCCATTCCTAATAAAAAGGTGTATGCATACAGGTCATGCGCTGGATGACTTGATCTCTAGCGCAACATTTTCCTCTTGGACATGGAATTACTTCACAATTTTGCTTGGTCATGTTCCAGTGAAAGGCTGTCATCCGTTAGTCTGCGACTACACGGGGATAGAGTGAGCATCCCCGTTATGCATACAAAGCCTCCATTGAAACCACCTGTAAAAGAGAAGCCATCAATGCAATTGAAACCATTATCGACCGAGAAACCAGCCGTTCAGGAAAAGCCAAAGTGCAGAACGCCAAGTCTCAAGGCGCACTCTCTACCTCTTCGGCCACTCAGTATGCATAGCCATTTTCATCCTTACCTTGTCTTTACATTTAGAGTTTATATCGAATAATTTGTAGGTAGTTTAGCAGACCTACAAGCTCTGAGTGTTTCCAAATGCAACAGGTATTTCGCTAAACTTCCATCTGTTTTATAGAAGAGAGTGAGGTCTAAGTAATAGTGCAAAATATTACTTATATGTACTATCACATAATAAAGCACCATTAAAATTGTGCAATATTACCCAGACACTATAATGACGACATTATTTCGATTCATCTACACAATTATCATAGTACATAGAATGGGGAAATTTGAAAATTCAATTACCACTTCACCTGACAGTTGTATGTCGTTGCTCTCTCTTGAATTCATGCACTTCATCTTGATATGAGACCTGCTGCAGGGTCTGATATGCATGGCACTCGCACTTTCAAGTCATGATACAAGAGCAGCTCCAGGGTCCCATACATGCAGTAGTTACTTCTTTCGTACGCTGATCAACATATCCGTAGTTGTATTCATGTGAGTTGCTCTCTCGCAACAGATTTGTCTCCAACAAACAAGCACAGCAGCAGTGAGGGGGAAACCGGTGCAGCCACCGTAGCAGACACGGCGAAACCAGTCCGCAGCAGCGAGCCCACCTTGAACGGTGTCATCCCATCAGTCTCATCTTCATCGCGTAACTCGACGGGGAACTCTCTCTCCGACACGCCGACCACACCCACCCCGGCTCCTAGGAAGGTAGGCAGCTCACCAGTTATAGTCCACGAGCAGTGTGTGCTAGCCTAGACACAGGGAGAGAATTGCACGGGAAATGCAACGTAGATTGTACGTGAAAATAAATGTAAATGAATCTACTGAATAAAAAGCAAATGTGGGGCATTGATGCGGAGGTGGGTGCGTTCATGTAAATTCTCAGGATCCTATCCTGACTGTTCTAAAGAGAACGCCACTGAGTTAGACTTCGGACATACTGGTAGATTGCTGGTGAGGAAATGATAAGAGGAATATGGGAGATTCGTGGGCTTTTGCACATTTCCACACAAAACTGGCTTGGCTAATTACCATTAATTACAACATTAATGAAGCAAAGTCTGCCTAATCAACTAACACGACTAATAAAGGTAGCAGCTCCACAAGTGCTTTAATTATGTTACTGTACACCATCTATTATCCGAAATTCTGAAAACTGAAAAGCTCCAAAAACCGAAGGTTTTTTCATGTAGGTCGTCTGCACACCAAAGCTCGCGTTTGGCTGGACAGGGTTCACTGCAGAAATATGAATGTGTTTGGCATTACTCATACATATTGTACTGTACCAGTACAGCACTTGGCCTCTTGAAAACTTGGGTTTTAGCAGGGGCTAGATGCAGGATATACGGTATGTATATCTGTACTGAACCACCATTCCGAAATCTGAAAAATTCCGAATTCCGAAACGTGTCTGGTCTCAAGGGTTTCGGATAATAGATTGTGTACTGTACTGTAATATTACACAGTGTAAGGCGACTTATGCATCATCTATAAACTGTCGTTATGGAAATGACTTTCTCATGTTCTGTTAACAGAGAGTTGATTCACCAAAGCAGAAAAGGTGCCAAGCACTGTATGACTGCGAGGCAGACAACGAGGATGAGCTCTCATTTGTAGAGGGAGAAGTCATTGTCATTCTCAACGACAAAGTAGAAGATGAAAACTGGAGGGTACGTTTGTTATAATTTAGCAAGTATAACTATAGCTGAGAGGGTCTATGTCCCCGAGAGTACTGCCGGAATGTACCCTGGTACTATCTAATATGCCGGACCGTACGTTGCCTACTCCACTAACGAGTCTAGGGAGTCGCCTACGCCTACTCGCTAACCCTAACCCTAACCATATCAAATAGTTACCAGGGTACGTTCCGGTATGGAAGTAGGGATCGACCCTGGGGGACATAGACCCTATGAGCATAATTATAGCTGGTTGAGTCAGATATATGTAAAACCCAATTCTATAAAGCTCATTAGGCGTGTTCACACACAAGAAAAACCGCGATGCTAATCGCGATGGAAATACCGAGATAATTGTGTCGTTGTTCACACAGGCGGAAATATCTCGCTAATCGCCGAGCGGTATAATTCTATTAATCGAACTGCGCATGCTCACTGCCGGATGTTGATATGATCGCTTGGAATCGAATGATGGGATAGAAAATACCGGGATTATTTGCGCGAGCGTTCACACAATCGCCGCGGTGCAATTAATCGCGCTAATTCCAAATAATCGCAGTCAAAAGTGTGATTTGCAGCGCGATACTGATCGCGATACGAAGTGAGATTTTTGCGTTCACATTTGTAAAAATCTCGGTATTTCGATTGCGATGCAAAAACCGAGATTTGCATCCCGCTAATTCCCGCCAGTGTGAACGCGCCTATAGGAATTCGTTAAACAGTATGACTTTTTTAGAATAATGCTTGTATGACACGAGAATACATTTTCTAATTAAAGCAGACAGAATCATCCGGAAAAATTTAATTGATGTGGTCACAGCAAGTGACTGCAAGCTTAAAATTTTTTTAACATTTTTATCAACTATACTACTCTCTTACTCATAAATTGTATATATTTCCATGTTCACAGGAGGGAATGATTGAGGGCGCTTCTCACAGGAGAGGCTTGTTCCCTGTTAGCTTCGTGCACATGCTTGCTGATTGATGCTCCGTACTTCGTTGACACTATCGTGGTGGTGGCCTTTTAGTATGAAAGGCACTGCGTATTTTCAACGTTTCATCTGCACGACAGCATAAACCTGACTGGTAGACTATAAAAAAAATTGAATGTCATATGCTATTATTAGCAATTATCCAGGTAGTTGTCACAAACCTGTAGAGAATTGGCTGTTATATTGGTACTCTACAGAACATATGACTATGTATACCCATGCTATCAGGAGTGAATAAAAACATCTATTTTGTTTTTATTCATTACTGGTGTCATGATCCATATCTATGCTACACATAGTGTGTAAATCATAATAGGTTTGACCGTGAACCTATGTAGTTTTACAAGAATAGCTCAGTAAATACCGCCACAAACCTGTCTGGCAGCATTCCCAGGGCTGTACTGTTAGAGCTGAAATTTGAGTATACTTACATAAGTCTGATGTGCAGCATGGCTTATTCCCGGGTGGCCTACTCCCATTTCGCCTACGGCAAAATTCCCATTTCGCCTACAGCAAAATTCCGAGTTGGCCTACACCCATTTCGCTTGCTCCATTACGCTCAAAATCTACCCATTCCCATTTCGTCTACGATCGGTTTGTTCACTAAATAATCATTTATAAATAATAAAATATGGTTTTGATTGGCATATATATAGACTACAGGAACCAGAAGAAAACATAGGTACAAATAATGAGAACACAACTTGACAAAAATAGAAAATAGGCCTACAGTATATATGGGAGTAGGCGAAATGGGAATATTGCTGATTCTGAGAGTAGACGAAATGGGATGCTACCGTGCAGCATAGCCAGAGTACGTCTACGTGCATGCGTGCTTGGATTTCTAACTTAATTGCAGTGGCACATGGAAATTTAGATTAGTAGTTCCGACCAATACTATTTCGAATTACCATTCAAAATAAGCTTTGTATTGATGCAAAGGTTGGTGTACTTAATAGTGTAAATTCGAGAAAATCCCACTACCAACCGCCGAACTGCCCGGGATAGTTTTATAGATTTGTCTTCATTGTAGGAGTCTGTTTACCTGCATATAATAATATCTAAACATGTACTGAATCTCTAAGAACTACATTAGTCATGTGAAGATGGCAATCAGTAAAAAGCAACGTAACGATTTTGAGGTTACAGATACTGTCTTGTACGCTGTAATTCTGGCCAGTGTGTAAAGTAATGACGTAAATGTAACGATTTGATTTACCCGTATTCATGTTTAAGTCGTCTGTATTTAATCATTGTCAGCGACTACTATACAGAAAATGCCACGTTAATAATATATGTAAACTACAATTGTTCTACATAGAACATTCTGTATAATAGGGTTTATGTCCTTATGTAGTGTTGCAGACTTGCGCATGTTTACCTTGCATGCAAAATCCAAGTGGAAGGCAGCATCAGCCCTAAAATAGAGCCTAATTTGTGTGTAGGCTAGTAGCGCCTGGACGCACGTTAATGATGGCGTACCCGTAATACGTGTAAATAGGTTTTTTCTCAATTGAAGGTTAAAATGATAGAGCAGTTATGATGACTATATGATCCTCTCAATTAGCACATAAATGTATTTTATAGTTGATTGCAAGGTTGGTTGGTTGGTAGATGGAAGATTGAGAAGCAACGGTGGCAGCAGCACGTAATCTAAATGAGTGAATGTGTCCATGTAAAAAATGTGTAGACGTGGAACCAGAAATTTCCATAGTGCAGTATCCAAACTATGCAAAAAAGTAAAATACTGGTGCAACTGCCCTTCCACCGACTTCATTATTTGAACCAATAGTCATCATTACTGCTTTCCAGATAGATCACTATTAAATTTGTTTAAAAGCTTTTGTTGTATTGTTGTTTGTAACAGTATTGCTGTTATGTAAATACCTTGTTAAAGTATTATAATTATAAATGATGTTTTTTGTTTGTGATTTCCTAAATGTTCTATAAAAAGCATTCCATTAACAAGTGCCGCAGAGCGACAGCGCTCACCTGACGGCAGGTGTTCTGATGCTAAACTCGCTGGCAAACGAATCAAGAGCACCCTCCCATCGCCGCGTTCGCTCTCCCTTGTTGTCTCTCTCATTCTTTCTCTTTCGCTCTCGCTCTCTCTCTCTCCCTCGATCACTCTCTCTCTCTCTCTCCCCCTCTCGATCGATCACACTCTCTCTTTCTCCCCCTCTCGATCGATCACACTCTCTCTCTCTCCCCCTCTCGATCGATCACACTCTCTCTCTCTCTCTCCCCCTCTCGATCGATCACACTCTCTCTTGCTCTCTCTCTCCCTCTCGCTCGCTCTGATTGTCTGATGGTCTTCTAACCCTAGCAAGACCGTTTCGTGGAGCTAGCAAGGCAGTAACGTTTTTATATAACTTCACATAAATGTTTATACTCTATGTTAATTCGGGTGGCACTCCGGCAGCCCATCTTTATACTATGTTAACTCGGGTTTCCCAGCAGCAGCCAGCGATGGTAGAAAATTATGAAAAATTGCTCTAAAAAGCTGCTTGTCTGGCGGACAAGCTACCGGACAGATCTACTTGTCCTCCGTGGAAATGGACAAGTACGGACAAACGGATAGCCCTTATTTCAAACACTGGGATGGTATCAGGAACCTTCTCGAAGAAATGTTCGTTGGGATCGTTATGAAAGTTGCCACGAGATGGCGCGTACGTTTGAATGTCTTAAGATTAAAGATGGAAGCTCCCATCGTACATAGTATAGCAACAACTATTTGCAAGACAGAATAGGTAAGCACTCATCCATTTACCTACGCAAGCCTACAGGCTGAAATAGAGAGCTGCCACCTGTAACTAATTAACGCAGGCAAAAACTACACCGTACTATCACCACCACATGCAGTGCACTGCAGTGGCCACTGGCAGTGGCATAATTAAGTTACATGTAACACACCGACAGTACACAGACCTGCCAACCCTTACGATTTTTTCGTATTCCTTACGAATTCCATGATGTTTCTACGAATGTACGATCAAACTGAAAAACTTACGATTTTTTACGACTTGTGAAAATTAATGTTTACATTGTGAGCCGAGAAATATCTGGCGATTGTGGGCGCAGCCATATTGGATCACGCATTCACGTTGTTCTCGCGTGATCTAGAGTTAGTCCCATCATTCATTGCGCGCATAACATACAAACAAAATGGCTGAAACAAAGAAGTTTTCCAATCGCTCCGTCAGACCATGTCCTCAGAAAATGTCTAAGATCTGCCCTGTGCCCCATTGACCTTTGACCTGTAACCTCCAATTTCGGCACAGTGATGGCTTTTCCTACCATGGTGCTATACACTGACTTTCACGAGCCTAGGTCAAGCCATTTAGATTTGTGCCGCAATTCTGCATTTCCTCCCTATACCTTAAGTTAAGGAGGGAATGTTTCCTTCTTTTACACCTCTTGACCTTTGACCTTTGACCCCCAGCTTCGACATCCCAACTCGTTTTCGGATTACCCACCCACGTCCCGAATATCGTGACCGTACGTCGAGCTGTTTAGATTTGTGCCCAACTGTTGACGCACGGACGCACGCTCATGCGATTCTACAAGCTGCATCTGACTATGTCAGATGAGTTAAAAATACGCACACCTAATACTAAGGAAATGTTCATCAGTAATATAACGATTGCTTTTGAATAGATTGATTGCATGCGAGGATTTAAATTTGAACAAGAAAAAGCATAAATTCACAATATCGGTCACACTGTATTTAATAAAGTGTTAAAAGAACGAAGTCCATTACCATACACCTGTACCAAAGGCTCAATAACTATGCCACTGTCTGAACATATCTCTATGAGCTATTAATCATCGACGCACGTCGAGTCATCAAGCTTGCTGGACTGTTCAGCTACAGTGTTTTAGTAACCAGAACCATGGTTAGTTTTACACAGATTTTGCAATTTTTATAACAGGTCAAACCAACGTATGAACAATGTTGGTTGTGCCATCTCTGATATGAAACACACTGCATCTGTAACACTGAACCAAACGAGTTTTAGATGTACAGACACCTTTTCAGTCCTGATACCAGGCCTTTCCTGACCCTTCCGAGGTCACACACTGCATTAGTTTTTAAAATATAGGGTACAATTATATATTTTTCACTAATTTTGCCATTTTTTTCCATTTTTTATCCCTACTACATTTAATACAACACATACAATCCGTGTTTCTCAGCAACAATGTATTGCTGGTCACAAACTTAGTTTCTTTCAAATGAGTACATTTTCCTGTAATTTTTCACTTTTTCTTTTTAGAGGGAACTTTTTTCAAACACACTGCATTATTTTTTGGACATCCACAAATCTAGTCTCAAACTCAATATAAAATTTTCTTTTTACATATTTTTTTCCATTTCTAGTTTTACTGATAGATGTGCCACTTGCTCAGTTGGTGAGAAAAAGACTGCATTTCTGTGATGCCATTACAACTATCATCTTGGGTACAGCCCACAAATTCTGCCATTCTACATCAAACTGGCAGTGTGTGCAAAACCTGCTGATAACCCAGCTGAAAAATGTTGGCCAAACAGAGAATCTCAAATATTAATAATAATGACAATAATAATAATTGTACTGAAAATGCAGCTTTTACACCATCATAAACGATAAAAACTCTATACGAATTTTACGATTTTTTTATCGCACAACTAGAATCCCTGCCTTTCTAGTGTCCACCTTCACACATCGTGATCGAGAAAATAATGACTTGCAAATGAATGTACAAAGCTTCCAAAATGCTAATTTGACAGTCGATTTCAGCAATTGCTATGCTTAGCACCATGCTTTCTATCAAGTTAGTCATCAACCATCATCTTTTCAGTCATCATCTTGACTGAAAAGGTTTCAGCAGCCTAGACACACTGACGTCATGTGGGTGCTTCAACTAACAACTGCCGGTCTGGTGGGTACTTGTGTACATGTACATTCATCGAGACTAGGTATGTGGATGTCGTACCAGTGGAGCCGTGGATCTGACAGCAGTGTGTGCTTAGGGCTCGCTAGTCTTCTTGCTAGCCTGCTCCTTGGCCTGATGGGCCTGCAGCACAGCAACAGCTTCCTCAACCTAAACAAAGAAAACCATTATTAACAAAGTTTAAACACCACAACCGTAAAGAAGGGAATGAACCACATCATTCTCGAACTGCAACTACCTAACTCGAACTACCTACCTACCAACTACTCGAACCAACTACCTACCTACCTAACTAACTCGAACCACAATGTACATAAGCCAATATAGCAATATGAACGACACAAACCATAGTGGGACTTGTGTCAAGTAATAAACAGTCTGGAAAAGTATGGAAACAGTTGCTATTTCAGCTTCACAATGCTTGTATTATCAAAGTTTTTTCATAAAAAATATGGGACAGTGTCCACCTGATGACTAAATTTCAGGAAAAACACAATTTCCTAGGTAAACAACTGACTGCCACTATGTTACTACAGCATAGCAAGCAAATTATTGAAATGTTTTATAGTGACAAACACGTTCTTTTATCACAGAATATTTATGCTCGGTCTTTAATAGCAGCCTTCAAAACTGAAATTGCTGAACACCACAAAAACGAAACATTTTGCTATCATGTAACATCTTTGCAGCTGTGCCCTATATCAGACAGATTTACGTGGACTCAAGAGAATTTACCATGGAAACTTTACTTCATGACATTCTGTATTATGCCATATAGCAAAGCTATAAAAGGAACCGACTCTATTACAAACTTCAGATTTCATGTTGCAATCATACCTTAGCAGCGAGTGCCTCATTATCCTCCAGCATGTGCAGCAGCTCACTGTTGTCAATCTCAAGCAACATGCCTGTAATGAAAATGGAAAATGCACATTGCTCAGAGGACCCAGTAGTCTCCACTAGTAAATCAGCACTTTAATATCAATGTCATGTCTTGTTCCTTGCACATAACACTGGGACTTTTATTAACAATCATCAAACCAAGTTCCTGTGGAAACAGCACCTTCTTCTAGCTGTGAGATGTAGGAAATGCATTTGGCAGTTTGGGCAAATTCTATTGCATTGGTTTCCAGCGAACAGCCACACCCATAAATGACAAGTCTTGTATCTACATTTAGTACCATAGAACATTAACTAGGCAAAAGCCAGTAGATAGTGCACACTAAGATGCTTTAAACACCCACTACTGTAAAGTTATACAGTACACTATATGTTACCAGTGGCTGTCATCATACCAACAAAAATGCATAGATGAAAAACCACAATACCACCCCATTGCACAACAGTGCAAGGAAAACATTACCACTACAAGTGAATGCATCTTACCTGTGATCTTTCCAGCTAGCTCACTGTGGGTTGTTTGGATGATAGGGAAGAGGCGTTCACCCAGCATCTGCTTCTGCTCCCGCAGAGGTGCAGCGGCGAGCATGGACGAGGTCAGCGGCTCTTGTCCAGGGATGTGTACGGCAGCCTGCGCAGGTGCGCCCTGTAAAAACGCAAGCAAGAGAATACATGAAATAACTGAGATTACCACTCTTCTCACCTCAACAAAATTGGACGGTTTTGCGGTAGGGTTACGTTTGTTACAAAAATGTGATGTAGCACAATTATAACTGTTTCAAAAAGAACTTGACATAACACATTTCTAAGATGTTTCAACACAGTCACTCATCAAGCCAAGCTGCTTGCACATGTTTCATTGATCGTGAAGACATGACAAATATAATTTTCACGATAACTTGGAACCTCAACATACATCACATGTATGCACTGACATGGCAAGATTGTTCTCATCAAGAGTGGCAAGCACCCAACTGTTCCAGGTGGTTGCTTTTCATATAAGAAAGAGCCATGCCTAAGTTAAACAGCTACAAATTTAACGATATATATGATTTATCGAGGCACACCATCTACCCAACCAACACCTCCCACTCCACTTACCGGATTCAGCTGCGGCTGAGTGCCGGGGACTGCCTGCGCATTGCGAGCAGTAGACGTGTACTTGTAGCTCGGACGTGCCTGTGCGGCTCCCTGCGCCATGGCGCCCATCCTCGCCGGCTGCGCGGCGGATGCGACGGGTACACGCTGACCGCCGGCATTCGGCTGCTGGCCGGTGATGGGGCGAGAAGTCACGCCCGCGCCGGTCGGTCGCATGCCCACCGGGGCTGCGCCACGCTGCCCACCACGGAAGCCGGTGTTTGGCATTGCCTGGAACCCTGCAATGACGTGACGCAAAAACGAATGAACATGATAAGAAGCCTACGTAACACTGCACGACGCCTGCACTCTGGAAGGCTGATATCCTCAAACAATCAGACTACTCTTGCTACTATTATTAATTTTCCAGAAATACCTCGTGTTACAAATACGCAGATAACATAACTGTACACAGGGCTGCTGAAATAGGCTGCCTGACTTGCAAGACCCAGTACGCAACTCGTCGGAAAAGCAAATTTTGTTGTCTGTGTACAAGTGCATTTCCTTAAAATTAACATGTATTATCAACCTTGCCTATTGAGGAAAATAAATATTCTTTTGTAATTTAATAAGATAAATAACAATAAAAACATGTGACGGTCAATGATCACGTGTTAAATTAACCCAACTCTTTTTTGTAAGACTACCACTAGATGTTAACTGACCGATTTTTGATCAATCATCATTATGGATACAAAATGCGAGTTGGGATTGTGCAGATAGTTTGATGCAGTTCATTTTTATCCAGACATACAGAATTTGATTTTCACTGCAAAATTTTGATATTTCTGCAGGCCAGATTTATCCATACATGTTTTCTGGAACACATTACTTATGTGTGCAGGGTATTAATGTACTAAACACATTCTGACTATTTGTTGGATAGAACGAGAACCTACCAGCAGGCTGAGTGGCAGGCCGAGCAAGCTGAGGCTGGGTTGGCCACCTGGGACTGGCCCGTACCTGGGCCATCTGACCAGGGAAGTAACTACGCTGTGGCTGCTGGGGCATGGTTGGCACGAAATAGCTGGCCGCAGCTCCCTGCTGGAACATAGTGTTCATCGGTTGTCCCTGCAACACAAATACCACACAGGGTTGAAATGAAATCAATTATCCCATAGTAAATTCATATGAGTGGATTACATACACAACTGCTATAAAATTTAACGAAGTTACCATTCATCCAGTAATTTCTTAGACCTGAACAGCAACAAACATTTCGTATTTACGCTAAAGTTAAACGTTTGTATAGCAGGTTTAGCATGCTCAGACACACTACTAATAATCTGCACTTCATAAGATATGCAAGGTGACAATTTTTGTGTCCAATTCAAATGCCCAGCACTGGTGCATTTAGGTGTATTGAGAATTCGAGATGAGCATAGTTACATAGGTCTGTTAGTAGATACAACTGCTTGCTCATCATACGTGATTTCGATATGCTATCTACATCAACCATTTCATTTTTTGTTGCTGTTACTAAACACGAGCATGTCGAACTTACAGAGATGCGCAGGCCTGACAAACGCTGCATGTACTGAGAAGCCAAATGGGCCTTGCGATCCTCCTTGCGCTGAGCCAGTGCCACATATAAGGGCTTAGAGATGATAATGCGTCCATTCATCTCGGTCACAGCCTTCGTCGCCTCGTTTGGACAACTAAAGCATACGAAGCCGAATCCCTTAGAGCGCCCATCCTCTGTTGTCATAACCTGATAGAGAAGACAGGAAATTAGGTATTAGAAAAATATGCATAAACAATTATTACTAGTTTTCTAACAGTTTGCCCAATGAGCGAGTATTACTAGGAACAACAAATGTGAAGTGTTCCCACAATATTCATCAATATTCATAGGTTCTATTCTTACAGACATTCCTAAGATTCAACACATTATATAACATACAGTACTGCTCCTAGCATCTATGAAGGAAAGTCCACAAGTTGAGAATTAAATTAATAGCACCACCTCGTCCCACCTCTAGCCTGTACATACACATGTAACATTTAAATCAATAACCAATAAAATAATAATAACTAGAAAGGGCAGTTGTCGCCAACTACATGTATCCCCCGTGTTCTCCCCAAGATGTGTAAGTATACCAAGTTTGGTAGCGCTACGTCAATTAGGGCCCGAGTTATAGAGCGGAAGGGAAATATGATCAAGGTCAAGGTAAAGGTCAAATAAATGTCGTAGTGACCTGGTTTTGGTAGCGCTAGGTCAATTAGGGGCCGAGTTATAGAGCGGAAGGCAAATATGATCAAGGTCAAGGTAAAGGTCAAATAAATGTCGTAGTGACCTGGTTTTGGTAGCGCTAGGTCAATTAGGGGACGAGTTAGAGAGCGAAAGGGAAATATGATCAAGGTCAAAGTAAAGGTCAAATAAAGGTCGCAGTGACCTGGTATTGGTACGCTGCTCACGTTCTCCCCAAGATGTGTAAGTATACCAAGTTTGGTAGCGCTAGGTCAATTAGGGGCCGAGTTAGAGAGAGGAAGGGAAATATGATCAAGGTCAAGGTAAAGGTCAAATAAAGGTCGCAGTGACCTGGTTTTGGTACTCCGCACACCTTCTCCCCAAGATGTGTAAGTATACCAAGTTTGGTCACGCTAGGTCAATTAGGGGTCGAGTTATAGAGCGGAAGGGAAATTCTCTGCGGCGGACCGAGCGGCAGCGGCGGCAGCTGGGGAGACATGAAACCATAGTATCCCCGCCGACTTCGTCGCGGGGGATACAATTACTGAATGCAAAGTGGTAGCAAAAGCTGTGACAGTGTGTGAGGTATGTGGACACGTAGTCTCATTTTGGATGTTCAAACAAGAAACAGACGAGTTAGAATGTACAAATTGTGCATGAGAGCAGCAAGGGGGGCCAAATGGACAACAATGGACCAAGTAGGTTAATGTCTATATTAAATACTTTTATAAACTGTGCAAGGTAGAAGCATCGCTATAGTACCTTGACATTTTTATACTTTTATACTTTAGTGAGGACTAGAATAGATTGAAGTAATCCGCAGTCTTAATTAAACCTAAATGCAAAAAATGCGATGCTACACAACAGAAATTCCTACTCTCAATTCATTATGCAAATAATACATAACAATAACACTAATAATAATAATAATAATAATAATAAATAATAATAATACAACATGATATGAATAATGCAACTGACTACTCTGTATAACATGCCAAACCGTACTGGTATGCAAAACATAGTAGCGCCTAAGAAAACTACAGTAAATGTTACTGACCTCGTTTACAAGTAACAATAAATTGTCTGCAAAACCTTTTGCCTCAAGAACAATTCTATGTGCAACAGGCAAAATGTAACACAGTTGCTCTCCCAATTTACAAGGAGGAAGACATGACACCAACAGTACATGTCCCCAGGGTGTCATTGGGGGTCAATACATTAGGTTTACATTCAGGTCAATGGCTGCACACAAGTTTGTTTGACCTACTTACGGTAACAACTTCCACCCTGCTGAGAGCGGATAGGTTCATTCATGTACAGTGAGCAACAAATAGGTTGACAACCTCGCAAACACCTCCAAAAATCACACATAATTTGCCAAGAATAAATAAGTATTGACAAGTGGCAATCATTGCACAGCTGTATGTTAGGTTAAACTCAATCACACTCAAATCTAAACCTCAACTGTAGAATTAAATAAGTCTTTAATCAGTTTATACTAAATTCTAATCATCTTCCTATGTAATTAAAATGATTCCTAACCCTAAATCTGAGAATAAATTTATAATAAAAAATCAAAAGGACAAGATGAATCGTGATATGTTGATTTGAAACTACATATTATGAATTTGTTTTAGGACAATTAAATATATTGATAACATATCTATATGAGAATTTTCTTACAAAAATTTAGATGACTAGTACTACTGCAAAGATTTTACACGAAACCAAACAAAAAACATAATTTGGGTAACAGGATTGTTTTTGCCTACTGCTACACAAAAAGTGCCCCTCTACTCTAGTAGTCTCGTACAATGTACAGTAGAGAAGCAGAGACAAAATGACCTTCCCAACATGTAAAGCTTACAAAAAACAGACATGAAGCCCCGTTTTAAAACTATATTGACTTTGCACAATTAGACAGTGTCAGTATACTCTAAAAATATACTAGTATAAATATAGTCGAGATATTGACACATGTACGTATTATATAGGTTTTTTATATGTACCTAGTATATATGCAGATTCACTATATATTACAGCACTACTTTAAACAGGTTCAATTACACGTGTAACATACCCGAGCACTGGTGATGGTTCCGTAGGGAGCAAACTCTTTACGCAGACGTTCATCATCAATGGCATCATCCAGGTTCTTTACGTAAAGGTTCACACCCTGGTAACGACTCATTCGCTCCATCTTGATCTGCTCAAACTTGCTCTTAAGCTCTGCCTGCCGCTCGCCCTTCTTCTGTGCACGCCCGACGTAGAGGACCTTTCCACTAACTTCCTTTCCATTCATTGCCGTCACAGCCTAGTACATAAATACAGAAAATGTTCAGTATGCTGGAACAAACCTCAGTCAAATTTTCTAATTTCCCCGCTCAACTTATGACATCTTGCTTTTATTTTATTTATTACAGATAACTACAACAAAGGTAAGTAAACGAACATTTCAGCAATTTACTGTGAAAAAAGAATCCTGCATTGGCTTCATAGAAAGCATTCCTATTATACTTCACATAGTTCCTAGTTCATATAGTACACTTTTAGATTGTTCTTATAGTTGAAGGCCATTTCAGCAATAAGCACTCATTAGGGGGCAAACAGGCAGCTTATGGCTCAAATTCCAAAAGCATAGATAAAAGTTGCAAAAGCAAAAACAGGTTATTACCATGCAAGCAAAAAGAAATGCTTGCAGGGTCACTCAGTTTGAGAACCAGAGTGGTTTACCATATTTCTTTTATTCGCCGAGTAATACGCATAGTAATTTCAGTCTCTCAATGCGAATCGTGCTCACCTGGTCTGCCGCTTCGTGGGTCTCAAAAGCAACAAAGCCGAAGCCCTTGCTCTTGCCAGTGCTGTCATCAAACATCACCTTGTGGCTGGTGATCTTGCCGTACTTGCCGAACATCTCACACAGCTTCTGGTCGTCACTCTCATCGCCGATGTTCTTGACGTAGATGTTTGTGAACTTCTGTGCTTGGCTACCCAGCATACGCAACCTCTCATGCCGCGGGATGAACTTGCCAACATACCTTAAAGCATATAACGATAATACATCAGTAATAATTCTATAAATACCAATTTACCAATTCCACGTCAATATAGCTAGGAGTCATTTGTAAATGACACTTCCAATGTCTATTGTCAATATTTAATCCCAACTTTTCAGAGAAGGAAGATAAGACACAATTTCAAAGAACCTTCTCAGTGAGAGATGTTCAAAGGCAGAATGATCACACTGTAGTCCATAACTATCAGTGACTACCTCAATTACTGCTTCAATATAGTCACACTTCAATAGCATTAGTACATACACTTTCTGGCCATTAAGTAACATGCCGTTGACTTTCTGAATGGCCTGGAGACCTGCCTCTTCAGTCTCAAAGTGCACAAATCCATAACCCCTGGATCCATTCTGATCACATGACACCTGAAATTAATTTTGCATATATTACTGTCTCGATTCTAATAGCCACTCTCGACTCAATTGTCCCAGAAATCCCACCATAGTACATAAATAGTAAGCAATACCTCCTGTAATATATGCAAAAAATCCATCCGTGATGTGTGTATTCTACTGCACATATATAGTATTGCTAACAAAGTTTTATTCACATGCTTTAATTGATCTTATTAATTTAACTAAAACGAAAAACTAGTAAAAATGGGTTAGATATCGCGAGGACTTCTAACAAGAATTTCACCATCTTCCCAATAACTGTAATTGTATACGAACAAATAAAGAACATACCTTGCAGGATAGGATGTTTCCGAAGGCAGAAAATGTGTCATACATGGCTTTGTTGTCAATACTTTTATCCAGGTTCTTAATGAAAATGTTACCAAGTCCAGATCGACGCAGTGATGGGTCACGCTGAGACCACATGATTCTGATTGGCTTGCCCTTTATTACATCAAAATTCATGGTGTCCAAAGCGCGTTCCGCTGAAAAGAAAAAACTGCCAGGTTAAAGCCAATATTGGTATAAACTCTAAAAGATGGCATCAACGCACATATAAAATCCTTCTGTGACAGTTCTGTCTCGAGAGCAACATCATTAAATAATAGGAGACAATTTATCAAGAAGCATAAGCAGCAGTCATACCATCGGCAGGCTGTTGGAAGTTGACATAGGCATAGCCGAGAGACCGGCGGGTGATCATATCCCGACACACTCTGATGGACAGCACTGGCCCTGCTGTTGAGAACTTCTCAAACAGCATAGCTTCTGTGACATCAGGCGCAAGGTCACCAACGTAGAGTGACGCCATCGGGTAGCTAGGTCCTTGCTGTTGCTGCATTTTGTCGTTTTTATCTGCAAAGTAAGGACAAATGCTTCACGACTGGAACATACTTTAATCTTTCTATGAGAATTATAACAATATAAACTTGTTTGAAATATTTCACACTTGTTTGGCCAACGTTCAAAAATCACACGTAACAGCAACTCATTAATACCTGAAGCAAGATGATAATCTCATAAATATTAGTCTGTAAAGTCCAATGGACTATATCGAAAACGGAAAGAGACGGATCAACACTGCCGAGTGCATTAGAAAAAGCCTCAAATTTACAATTAACTAAAGAGAAAGGGAGAGAATTCAAATACGGAATGACAGAAACAAAAAAGCTAAACTTAAAGGGATTCTTACAAGATGACTCATGTCGAAAGCAATGATCATGCTCAGATTATCGAGTGCAGTGCTCAAATGGATTTCTAACAGCTTGCTGGATGAGCTAACTTCGTATGACAATACAGATGACATTTAATCATTTGATAAAAATGTCAGACCTGTCTATGGCTGTGGCAAATTTATCACTCAGTTGGATGGTTTACTTGCTATTTTTCACATGGTCAGTGCAAAATACGTTGGTGCTACCTCTAAATATAAAGTTGCATTGATCAGGAATACAATTTCTCTGTTTAGACGCATGTCTAATAGGCTAATACACGCGCGGCTATGACCGGTGAAACGAAACGTCACGAATTCTATTTTTATCCTCCAATCACAGGTCGGAGCAATTTCTCTGTTTAGACGCATGTCTCATAGGCTAATACACGCGCGGCGATGACCGGTGAAACGAAACGTCACGAATTCTATTTTTATCCTCCAATCACAGGTCGGAACAATTCCTCTGTTTAGACGCATGTGTCAGGGTTAGATACTAACCATTTTAGTTCATTGGTCCACAGGACTAGTAAAAGAAAAAATGTACTAGTCCTTCCCAGATTCTACTAGTCCTGCCGAAGGACTCTTACTATAAGCACAAAGTGACGAGCATTGTGATTTGCCGAGGGGTAGGAGGGTGGAGTCCCCCTTCTGCTAGGGGGTACAGGGGGTCTTTCCTAGGGTACAAGGGGTCTCCCCCAGAAAGATTTTCTAAAAGACTTTGTATAAAATATACGTAACTTTGATATGGATCATAAGAAAACAAATGTTGTTCCCGGCGCCTTGTATCGGCTATCGCCGTATTGAACCTTTGGCAGGCCTTGTCGGTGAGGTAAGTGCTGCCGACATCTAACCCCTTGGTCTTGTCAAGCTGGCACAGCTTGACGTAATCGGTGTAGGGCCTGCCGTTTTTTCCAATGCATGTGCATTTCTAATTAGGATATTCAGTTTTGCTATTATGGCCTTGTTCATTAAAGTTAGTGTTTTTGCCCCCACTGTTTCGTGAACAGACATGGTCCTTGCATTTCTTTTTGCTATGATATTTATCTGCCCCTCGGAAGCATCATGCGCTTTAATAGTTTCCAAACGATAGTTTGTAGTGCCGGGGGAAAAACTACCAGACATACAGCCTGCACCACAGGCCATACACTTGGCCGGGTCATACTCTAGCCACGGGTATGACGATTTCCACGCTGGCTGGAACGTACGCATCCTTTTGGTCTTTTCATATACATGCTTGCCATCTAATTTCTCCTCCTGCGACTTACGTTTGGGAGGTGGAGGACGAGCTCCATCCAAATACTTCCACATAACAACCTTGATGTTAGTATTGGATAAGGATGTGCCTACTACTATGCTTCACTACTTGTATCACTACTATAGATAACTTTGTATCGACTGCTTCAAGTGAAACACGCATGCGATGTGGTTGCGATGTAAATACCTCGCCATGAGAGCGTATAACTGATTAGTTGTGTCATTTATACAATCAGACTGTTTGTTCTATGTCAACAGCTACTGTCAAGCGATGATCAGTAGACTGGTTCGTGGCCCCATTGTTTAACAATATTTGTACTGTCATAGGGTCTAGCGTGCAGAGCATGCTAGCGTCTACTTCTTGTACTAGCGCGTCTAACAGGGAAAACTTGTTGATGGCAATGAGTTATATATAGCATATATATATTGGATCTTGGTTGAGAGAAGCTGCTGCCGAGGACTATAGTAAAATCGATGGGAGGATAGTAAATTGGGATGGTGAAGGACGGGTAAAATAACTAGTCCACAGGACTAACGACTATGCCTATGGGGCATTTACTAGTCCTTCTTATTTTTTACTAGTCTCGCACTAACGTTAGTGTCGAACCCTGAATGTCATATATTCATGGCCGCACCTCGTGTAGTTGTGTGCACGTGCTGAACACGGGACAGCATTGGAGTGGGGCAAGGAAAATACCCGATAAACTAGTAATTCCACTTGTACATACACTAGCAGCTGTGAGTGGGCGAGCACAAGTTGGGCTGTTAAGACTACAGGAATATCACTTAGCAATGTTATGATGACGATTACTACTACACAGTGACATATAAACAACATTTATGTACTGTAAGGTGGTTTTCTTATGTGGGTCGGCCATTATTGTCAATGAAAAAACTCGTCGGCCCCACGGGCCACGCAGCTGCACAAGTGTCGTTGTATAGATGACCAGATTGTTCTCACTATCGTAACTCGACTACTTTCAACATTTCTAACACTACCTAGTCACACGCTCGAGTTTATCGTAGTGTGTATTTTAAATTAACTAGGTTAATTAGACTTGCTTTTGATGTGACGATCTATGATGTACTACTACTACATTCGTCGATTCGAACTCGAACAGCCACGATGGTTTAGACACTTTACAGTTTACTGCAATAGCTAAATCACAACTTACCAGTTTCACGCTGCCTCACACTGGTCCGTTTTATAGCTTTTTATATTTTTATGTTTTTATTTTTTTTGTATTTTTATAAATATATCTTTAAATAAGCCGTGTTGTGGTGACTAAAATCTTAGTTACACACAACGACGAGCGCGTAGCACAATCTATCGGTGTGAGAAAGATGGATGCATTTGCACTCGTGCTTATATATATGGTAAGACTAAGAGCTTACGCGGGGGTGTTGCGCTGGGTCACAAAAGTAGTCCCAGTAAATTAGTAAATAACCATGTGTTTATGATTCCAAAATACCAAAAACTTTATCTCAACCACCAAATACAGTTTTATTTCATATTTCTGCTATTAATTTACTTTAAAGTAATTCTAACGAAAACTACGCGCAATCTGTGCGGCGTAATACATAAATTGCATCTGCGTCACCACACTGACCTCAAAATTACCCTTTGGTTACATTCACCCATAGATTGGCTCACTCTTTTCATAAATAGACGTACAATACGTAAATAAAGGCATTATTCGTATTAATAGTGTACGTCCGCGAGTACTTCATGGAAGTGATACAAGTCTCTGGTTAACAGCTAATCAGGAATAGGGGAGGGTATCGTACCCTTTGATGGGGGAAGGGGATAACCACAGAAATAATACTAATAGGCTATATATTTACTAAAAATTGGTTACTAAAAATATATAGGTGAATCTAAATATTTCTATGAACGTAACTATGTATTGTATATATTTGCAAAACGTTAAAATGATGTTTATTTTTTGTACGCCCAAGAGGTGGCGCCACTAGTCGAGGAAACCCCGATAGGGTAATGCTATCCCACGGGCCGGCGTGGAGGGAGGTGACCGCAATGTGGCAGCACTAGTGTTGGGATAGTGTTAGGATTAGGGTTAGGGTCAGGGTTAGGGTTAGGGTTAGGGTTAGGGTTAGGATTAGGGTTAGGGTTAGGATTAGGGTTAGGGTTAGGGTTTTTGCATCATGATATCTGTCCCCACACCATAGATTAATTTTTGTGGATCACAATGCCTATATATAGCGCGGCGACACATATATAGTTAGTGTTGGCGTGTTGTAGTGAGTGTTACCGTTAGGGTTAACGTTTTGAACGTCATCGTCAACGTTATCACGTGACCTCCCTCCACGCCCGTGGGATAGCAACACCCATTGATATATACTATTTCCAGGGCATATGTCTGCTATGTCTAAATTTCAGGGCCGGCGGAGCCAGTCCGGCCATGGCCGGACCGCAATGAATTTTTCCGATCATGTTATTTTTTTCTCAAGCACGACATTATTCGTTTATCAACAGGCCGGACTACAATCTATGTGGCACATCACCCGAGCAAGTAATGATCTGAACATCACCAATGTAGTTTATTACTACACGCATATATAAAGACTAGCTACATGACGTTGTTTATGTTTATAAACATTGACAAGTCATCTCCACATGCGCAGTTTAACGGTGCAGCAAGCAGATCGTGATATTGTTCGAATAACACACAACTCACGCACGCACGCATCGTGTACGTACACACGCATCGTCACGGCACGCACGCAACAGCACTCAATGCACTCACTTGTACGTCAGCACCAACGCAACACGTGTACGTGCAACACGAATCCATGCAGCACCACGTGTACGTCATCGCGCACGCGACGCACGCACGCACGCACGCAACGTCTACGTGGCACATACATGCATGCACGGATGGCACCGTACGTGTCCTGCACCGAACCGCACGCACGTGTAACGTGAACACGCGGCACAGTCCACTAACACGCACGCAGGCACGCATGTACGTTCACATGCAGGCACGCACGCATGCACGCCAGGTGTACGTGCACACCGCACGCGCGCACGTGTATGTGTCATACGCACGCATCGGGACGCTCGCACGCACGTGTACGCTGCACGTGCACACGCACGCACATCACGTGTACCTGCCACACACCCGTAGCACGTGTACGCAGCGCACGCACGCACGGCACGTATACGTGCACCACCCCCACCACGACTTGAAGCGCACGCACGCACACACTCGCACGCCATCGCATGAACGGCAATCGTTTTTACCATACACACAACGCATGCATGACGCAGGTGTACCTGCACACGCACGCACGCTGGTCTACGTGCACGCACACACGTGTACCTGCACACGCACATGCACGCATGCCCGCACGTGTGCGTGCACATGCACGCATTAAATTTGACATGTAAATTGGCAGATGCCGAAATAATTAGGCCTATACTGAAGTATAAATATATATTTGTTAGAGTTTTGAAAAGTATTTTTAAGCTCTAAAAAGGCATCTTGGTGTCTTGAATTTTTTAAATTTCTTGGGGGAGAACCCCCAAACCTCCCTTTGACGAGGAGGAAACCCCCCTAGAGCGCCCCCGCCACGGCTGCGCCGTGGGCACCTGGCTTTCGGCCAGCTGTTCGTCGACATCTGTTATTGATGCTAAATGGCCTGACCAATGTTTATTTGCTTCCGCCGGCCCTGTCTATAGAAGATGTTCTTCTATATCTATGATATCCACTGATCTCTATAATATAATATAATATATTATAGAGATCAGTGATGATATCATATAGTTGTTATAGGATATCTATCACAGGCACTTGAAGCGTTTCAACTGTAAACACACGCCACCGCCATTGCGCGCACACTCACACATAAATATATATAGTGTTATATTTATGTGTCATCACTAGCGGATTAAGGGCGGGGCAACAGGGGCACGTGCCCCGGGCCCCCCACATTTAGAGTACGGGTATCCTAAAATTTACAAAACTGTCGTAATTGTGATCCACAAAATTCTTAGCATGTAACGTTGAAGTGATGCGTTTCCCATGCTGTTTCTCTGACTGAATTTTGCTGTTCAGCTGAAGGACACTTTCCCTAATACCGAAATTGCTCTGAGAATCTATCTTTCATTGATGGTCTCGAATTGTAGCGGTGAAAGGTCATTTTCAAAACTCAAGTTGATTAAAAATCACATGAGAACCACGATGAGCCAACTGGTAAACCTCAGTATTCTCGCTATCGAAAGTGACATTTTAAATTCGTTGAAACACGATGAAATACTCTCTGAATTTGCAAGCATGAAAGTGCAGGAAAAATACAGACTATAGGGCCCCCCCACAATTGCGTGCCCCGGGCCCCCCACACGCTTAGTCCGGCCCTGTGTGTCATTGTTATGTGTCATTGTGTGTTGTCATGTGTTATATATATATTTATGTGTCAGTGTGCGCGCAATGGCGGCGGCGTGTGTTTACAGTTGAAACGCTTCAAGTGCCTGTGATATCTATGGGCGGGACTCTGCAAGAGGTTGAAAGCTTGCTTTGTCGCTCAGTGACGTCACGTCCGTACGGACTCAAACTCCTGTTTTAAGATGATTGACATTGTGACCCTAACCCTAACTCTAAAAAATAACCCTAACCTTATTAAAAACAAAATTAATTAAATTTTGTAAAGCCGAGACTGTGACGTCACTGAGCGACAAAGCAAGCTTTCAACCTTTTGCCGGGACTCTAGACATAAGACGCAGTGCCAGACGTCGCAGAGCATATAAATCACCTATTGAGTATTGTTGTCACAACACAAGTTGTTATATGATAATCTATGCCCTATAATGTAACAAGTAAGATAGTCGTTGGAATCTTTATTCTAATGTCTCAAGAACATGAGATATATAACATGACACTGCAAGGCAGAGGAGATTTGATATAATTATCTTCGAACCAGCAAGCTTGAGTGAACGGAGACCGGGTGATGGAACTGTGTTACCAGTACCACGTGTAATAAAGGCGGCCAAACGTATTGTATACGTGCATTGCTATTGTTCATACGATGGCAGCTCGAGAAAACGCACAAGAAAGAATGCAGATGGACATGAGTGCTGATAGTGCTACTGGCGAACAGCCACATTCAGTGCCACAGCAGAACGACGTACGCTACTGCAGATGCTAGCTGATCAATCACCCAACAGGCACAGCAAACGCAGGCGACAGTCCAGCAGCAGAGCAACCGGCTCAGGGATAGAGAGCATGTCCAGTAATAAACATCATCCTATCCTATCACCGTCCTGGACATCATCTCTATCCTTGAACCGAGCAACCTACCAGATGCTCGTGCTTAGAAGGTAAACTGGTCATTACTGAAAACACTATGTCCAGAAAAGTTAGATATGGACTCCTTCTCTAGCATTGATCTTAGGAGCTGGCAACGATCCTTTCTTGCTTTCGCCAAGGAAGCCGAACTCACAGAGTTAGATTGGGAAGCGCAGCAAATTGCGATCCAGTCCGCCATGAAACCATCTACATTCAACCGTGTAGATGCTCTTCGACTACAACTCCCTGCAGCCAAGCAACAATACATTAAAGAAGTTGTGGCTATTACTTCAAACCTAATCAAGGCAATAAAATCTGCGTGGACATCTCGACACCAATTTCATCACTTACATCAAAAGCCTCACCAGTCTATTCCGAAATTCCATAGTGAAGTAGTGGAAAAGGTAAAAGAATGTAACTTTGATAAAGGGTTCTGTAATCAATGTGCACAAGCAGCCATTACCGACCACATTCTGTCTAAACTTGTGTTCTGCACCGAAAAGGAAGCTGCAAGACGAGAGATCCTGACCTTTCTGTAGAAAAGGCACGAAAGATTCTGGAAGCAGACGAAAATATCACAGAGACAGAGGCCCAGCTCACATATTCTGCTAGTTCTGGGGTGAACTGAATCCACAGAGAAATGGAAAGGAACCCAAATAAACTGAGGCAGTTCAGAAGCAGAAGAGCTGCACAGTCCAGAGACTAGCTGCTCTCGAAATGATAGAGAGAAAGAAACTGAGATGTGTAACCAGTGTGGTTACCCGAAACACCGAGACAGAGCCACTTGCCCAGCAAAAAGGGAGAAATGCAAATCATGTGGTAAATCGAACCATTTTGCAAAAGTGTGCAGAAACTCTGGCAAGAAAGCAGCATCGTACCATGACAAGCCAAAGAAGACGTTAATGGGAAGCATCATTTGCTCCATTAGCACTAATGTTGACTTAGTTAAAGTCACCATTTATGGACAAAATGGCCACAGCCAAGAAAAGGCTCTCATTGTCACAGGATCAGATTGGTGTTGCATTGCAGAAAGCGAACTTGTGTCGGTGAAAAAAGACCCTCACAACCTTTGTCCACCAACTGCAGACATGCAAGCGATGGTAAATGCTAGTGGAGTACGAATGAAGCCAAGTGGATATTTCCAAGCCGACATTGCCTTTGGGTACAACGTTATCATCCGATGTATTGTTGTCTTCCCAGGACTTAGTGGCACAATCCTATCTAAGGTTGCCCTAATCAAGCTAAACATAGTCAGACTCAATATAGACCCACCTACTGAGACAACTCGGAAACCTGACAATGTCCAGGTGCCTGAACAGGCTATGATATCCACAGTCAGTAAGTCTAACAAACCACCGATACCGGTAAAGCCGAAGCATCTCCTGAAGACTAGCTCAGACACATGCCAGGCCCAGAAACCAGCAAGCCAGGTAACTCGACAGGACTTGATAGATGAGTTTGCTGATGTCTTTGGTCTCTTAGAAAACCCTGTGAAGGGGGAAAAATTCAAGATTGTTCTGGAAGAAAATGCGGTGCCGTTCAAAGCCACCAGATCCTATGGCCGGTGTGTCATACTAATGCCTAAAATAGAGAAAGAACTAGAACACCTCCAGAAGGATAGGATCATAACACCTCAGACTAAAGCAACAGACTGGGTGCTTCCTATGGTGGTGGAGCAAAAGAAGAACTCGGATGACATCCGCCTATGTGTAAACTTCAAGCCACTGAATAAGTTCTCAAAGCGCGAGGTCTACGAGTCACCATCTGTCCTGGCGACAGTTCAGAACATTTAAGCCAACGAAGCATCTTTGTTCACGAAATTTGATGCCCAGAAAGGGTACTCGTGGTTTCACGTTCCGAGGTACATATCGTTTTCGTTATTTCCGTAAACCCTCCACACACAATTATCTCTTTACCGCCAAGTTCACTAGAGATGATCAATTCCTCTGACAAGAAACGAGCAAGATCGGCTTTGTTTTCAGCGAGAGTGATAAATGTCTTCCAGTTCTGAGGGAGTTTTGTGTCTTTACCTGTAATCAACCGCCTAATTTGTTTTGTCCCTGATCGTCGTCTTTCTCGTGTATATTCTTTAATAGAATTCTTCTCGTATCGATCAAATATAATATCTATCCTGTCTCAATTTTTACCGTGTGACTTCACACAGTTCACAAACACATCTGCTAAGTCACCAAACGTA